>NW_008751646.1:3192360-3201776 GCF_000230625.1 Exophiala dermatitidis NIH/UT8656 | reverse complement strand
TCTGTGCAATGAGCGAAGTCTAATTTACACAAATAAAAAAAAAAAAAAAAAAAAAAAAAAAAAAAAAAAAACAGAATAGAAGACGAAACGACCAAGAGAACACACAGATGAACGCACAGGATCGAACGGGTACTCGATGCATGGACTGACTGACTGGCTGGTTGTGAACGGGGACGGAGGGAGGATACAGCATCCCCACGCTCTCTACCTCTCGGTTCTGTGCCTCGGGAATCTGCATCTTTGGGGCAAGATGATACCCGTTTTCCCTTTCCGCCCCGTTTCCTGCATTGTAGTGGTGGTATCATACATATGAGATAATGTACCTACTGTACCATTCGCATGAGATAATCACCTTCGCTACAGACCCTACCAAACTGCGAACCAAACCCATTCCAGATGGTAGGGGCATGTGGGATCTGAAGGGTGGCAGAAGCGAATGTTTTTACCCAGGAGGGTATTGACTCTCAGGCACACACCTACTATATACATCTGCACGCGAAGGTGCGATTCAGTCTTCTGTGCACAGTACTTCTTCAGTGCTGGCTGTACAATCAAGAGTGAAATGATATAGTATGATTTTCTCTAAAATCGTTTCAACTCGTACGCACACTCGCCTCCGCAATCAGTGAATACTAACGCCTAGGCCTGCGTAAAAGTACAGTATGTCCTGACAAGCAGGGGTTGGTTCTATTTTGGTTCTCATTCAATTTACGTCCACGTTCAGCTTCCCCGAATTCTTTTTTTTCTGGATCCCCCGATGCAGTCTAATCAGAGGATATTTTTTTACCATATCAAATCCAATCGAAGCCAGGCCCAGAGATTCCGAATGTTCGAC
The DNA here is from genome assembly GCF_000230625.1 of Exophiala dermatitidis NIH/UT8656. Classification (NCBI taxonomy): domain Eukaryota; kingdom Fungi; phylum Ascomycota; class Eurotiomycetes; order Chaetothyriales; family Herpotrichiellaceae; genus Exophiala; species Exophiala dermatitidis. Next base: position 3,200,941 of record NW_008751646.1, on the reverse strand, counting down.
AGACAGTTCAATCGAGTAATTTGGGTTGGGCTTGTTTGATTTTGAGTGAAATCGTGCACTGCACAGTTGGGGTTCCCTGTACGATGAATTTCCACTCATGATTGAAAAGACCATCATCAATCAATCAATTGAACCAATCCGCCCCGCGTTCAAATACAGGTTCGAGGACCCCGATTGAACCTGGCTAATCCTAATTTCTTTTGGTGCTGATCTAATTCCACGGCACATCCCTCTTGTCCAAGTTCTTCTTGGCCTGCTCGATCTGACCCATGAGTTCTCTGTACGCGTCCTCGGTGTCGTTGAATCGCAAGACACCCAGCCCCAATCGGCCCAATAGATACGCGCCCAGCGAGATGATGGCCCAGAAGGGCAGGACGGGGATGATTTCCACTTGGATCTTGGTCGGGAGAATCGATGGGATTGGCGAGTCTTCGGTCAATAGGGGGAGAGCGAGGAGGAGGTAAGCCTGTGTGAGAAGAGAAACATGGTTAGATTAGAGTACATGACTAAGTCGGGTTTGATGTGGAATCGCGGTTCATGAAGGTAAGATCCTGAGAGACCCAGCTTGCTTGCTTGCCTCATTGAGGACTGCGCAGCTGGCTTGCTTGCTGGTTGGCTCGCACCGCTCAAGAACTCGGGTCACAGGTGCTAGGAGGAGAGAGGTGCGAGCCCGTGCTTCCACGGTTGCGACCTATGTTAGGAAGAAGGGAGCGTCCTTACCGATGTAACTAGCAGGGCAAGTGATATGGTTTGCGCTGCGCGACCCATGGTTGCGGTTGTCAATGGAATGAGAGGAGGGTCTATTATGGTGTGCCGGGAACTATGAAAGTGTCCGTAGTAGCTGTCAGGTTCCTGTTGTGTAGCTCTATTGTCGTTTTGGTTTCTCTGCTAAATAGAGCAGGGACCGGTGTCTTCGTTGTGGAGTTGAGTTTCAAGATCAGTGTCTGTATAGACGTGTTCACATCCAAACTGGAGCGGCACATGAATTGTCCGCCAATAATCATGAATTGGAGGAAAAGGGGTGCACGTCCCGGCGCGTCTGTGTCCTCCGCCGGACTCAGCTGCATCTCAGCCTTGTCGCTGACTAAACGAACAAAGGGGAAGTATTGAGGCCTCAAGTGCAGCTCTCATTATGAATCTCGTCGCTTCTGATACTGGTACTATTCACTCTAGGAATCAAGCATAACCTGTTTCTAATATTGGTGTTCCAGGACTTAACACGCCCCTACTGATACCCCAGTGCCCTGCTTGTCCTGACTATCAACGGCTTACTTGTCTTCATGAACTAGGTACTACTGGTATAAACAGGTCACTGTGACCGCGCCCGCTCTTACTACAGCATGTACCCAGGCGTTGGATGAAATCCTCCTATTTCTTTATGTCCTTCAGTCGATTGTCGCGCACGTTTTATCAAGGACATATACACGGTACTCACTCTGTTTGATTGTGGCGCCTGCCACTGAAGCAATCCACACATGGAGTCCACATCGACATCAAGTCAGGCAGAAGCCTGCCTAAAACTCAGCAATGAACTCGCCGAGCATCCTCCGTCGGGCCCAGAGTTCAACACTCAGCATGAGAAGGCCATCTCGAGCCTAAAGAAGGCAGCAGAGGATTTGAGTGACTCAAAAGCAGAAGTCAAGCAGGCAATGAGGGTCTTGACTGAGTATTTCCACGCGGTCTCTGGTCCAGGACCAAGTGCCTCTCATCCTCATCCCCCGCTTAGCACTCTCCTTGCCAAAGCTACCCGCGAAGACCCAATCTGGCGCCCACGGTTTGGTCTGCTTGAGAGATCGGACTCGCAAGAGAATTATCTTCAATCAACCGGAGGTGCTGCGCCTGATTCCATCCTCGAAGTTGCAAGACGTATCATCGCCCGTCCATGGCACGAGTCCGAGTCAAGCCGAGAGTTCGACCGAGAGCAAATTCGGTCTGCCCTTCGGATTATCGCCAACTGCTGTGCCGACAATAACGTCAATCGCAGTGTCATCGTTCGCCGCAACGGCATTGAAGCATTGATGGACATGCTGAGAGAGAAACGAGAATGTGACCTGGTCATCCCCACTTTGTACAACGTCTGCGTCGATTATGATGAAGCCGCAGTCGACAGCAAAGGTAACCCATTGCGTCTGCCGCAGCAGTCGAGCACAAGCAATGGTCAAGAAGCCGGACCTCCAGCAGTCAACGCTGCAGAGCAAAAACTTGGCATGGCTTGGGACGTATCCCGCAATCTCACGTCGGTCGAGACCTTGCTTGGGGCACGTGAGCTTGCGCAGAACTGCTTGGCTACACTGGCCGACTTGGTGGAAATGGCCAGCCGTGTGGCTTTACATGGCATGCATTATCTTGTCCATGGCCCCACTGGAGATGACACGGTCGAGATACAACATCCGAGCGGTCGAAGACTGATTCAGTCACTTTTGAGTGAGGGTGCTGACCTTGCCACATTCCCCGAATGCCGTGTTTCGATCTGCCAGGCAATCATGAACATTTTGTCGCAGCCAGGCTGTTTTGAGGCCCTGATTGACATCGACGGAGCAATCTGGAAGCTCGTTCATCTGCCATACGGATCTGACCAGGACCAGAAGGAAGTGGAAAACGATGATGAAAATGAGGACGAAGAACTTTTACAACCATACAGGAACGCCATTCTCAAGTTCGTTTATGGCATCTCCGCGTTGGATGCGTATGCAGACAAATTTGATCCCGAGTCTTCTCTGATACGCGACTGCATCCAATCTCTTGACCAACACAAATATAAGGCCGAGATATCACAATCAGGTGGGCCCACTGCGTTCCTTGATACCATGCCATGTGCACCTATCTGTGTCTTGCTAGCCAACAGCATAACGACCGCCAACCGTGCTGCACGCATTGCGAAATCGAGTCGGTTAGCATCCAACATAAAGACACTGGTCGCCAGTTCGGACGATCTAGAAGTTCTTCTCCCCGCCGTTGACCTCAGCGTCAGGCTCGCGATATGCCGCGAAGGACAAGACGCACTACACGACGCTGGCATGATGTCCGTTATGCATAAACTAGTCAAGCCTCGGAGCCAGACCGACGCAGTGGGCCTCGAAATCCAACGCAAGGCCGTAACACTGATCAGGCTAATGATCAAAGGGCGGCCAGAGTATCTGGGCGATCTCGGTCCCGAACCTGGTGGACGGTTGTCGACCAACAATGACACAGCAGACCGTCAGTCCAGCGCTGCTTCCGATCCCATCCTGGCCCCTGTGATGTCCCTATTCAAGAATACTGACGACGCAAGCACAAAGACCGAGATTGGACGGCTTTCGATTGAGCTTGTCAGACAGAGTTTCCAGCGACCGGCCCGGTCGTCAACTGATTCGTCGGTGCGAACTTCTAAGCCGCTTGCCACTATGGATGGAGAAGCAAAGCTACTGATGTTGCTGTCTGGACGCTCTGCTACACATGGTGCTACCCTCGACCGGGATATTTTCCCCACGCCCGTGGATGCTATGGGGTATATCATCACCTCCCTGACCCGACCGTCTTCCACCACTCCACAAACATCCCAGCAACAGCAATTGCTGACCACTACGCCATCTTTGTCTAATGCCAGCATTGGCGTCGCCGCGCCGACCACTAGTGGTAGTCCGTCCGGCGAAATCTATGCCGCCGAAGGAGAAGCCTGGTTCGGACTCGCCCTCTTAGCCCGTCTCGAAACCGATGCCGCAAAGCCAGCGATCCTGGCAACGCTGGCCCGCAACGACGGAGAGTTGCTGAAGCGGTTGCGCCTTATCATTACTCGAGGTTCTTGGGCCTCGCTTGAGGACATGTCTGACACGCCAGACACGAAAAGTGATAACGACGAATATGATGACGATGAGGATAACGGTTCGATACCCCATAATCAGAATAGAGGGAGGCTGCCGCCGCCTGATGCTCGCTACCAGAATGCAAAATCGCTTGTTATGTTGTTGCTAAGGCGCAGGTACGAGACGCAGCCGGCACCACAGCTTCAGGCGCTCACTAGCAGAACTACTACTGATGTGTTGGCTGCTTCGGATGGGTCACCGAGCCATGCCGCCGTGCTTGAAGAACTTAGAGCTCTTGCCCTGGAGATGGGATTTGGTCTGGACGAGTTGGAATAGGAAACGGCATTAACACTATATTAACTTACCATTAACTCGTTTTAGATACAGTATCTATAGAACAGAGTTTCGAATCGATTACGAACTGGTTTCGATTCGAGTTAGCGTGCTTGAATCGGTAATGAAATCAAAGTTTTAAGCCGTATTAGGAACGGTTCGAGCTGTAGAAGAATCGATTTCGAGGCTCGAATTGGTATTAATACGATACTATAAAGGCTATAGTAAGGTAGATCAATACCGCGTCAACACTGTACCGATACAGTTTCGAAACCGTTTAGAGAATCGAATACGTATCCGATACGGTTCTACCACAATTCGAACCCGGTTCGAAACCGATTCGAATACGATTCGGAATCGGTTCGAGACTAGTTTGGAACCGTTTACGGGTTTAAGTATATTAAGACCGTATCCGCTCTATTTACTTAATTCGCATATATCGTTAGTTCGCGTATATCGCTAGTTCGCGTATATCGCTAGTTCGCGTATATCGCTAGTTCGCGTATATCGCTAGTTCGCGTATATCGCTAGTTCGCGTATATCTACTATATACGTCGTACCTTCCTAATTATTATCTAACTACGCGACTTCTACGTCTCTACCTTCTATGTGCTATATAGGTATATAGTATTAAGCGGCCTATTTATCTTCCTACTACGTCGAGCGTCCTGTCGAGCGTCCTGTCGAGCGTCCCCTCGAACGCACTGTCGAACGTACTGTCGAGCGTCCCCTCGAACGCACTATCGAACGCACTATCGAACGTACTGTCGAGCGTTCCGTCGAACGTACTATTAATCGTCCTACTACGCGTATATCTACTCGAGCGTCCCGTCGAGCGCACTATCGGACGTACTGTCGAACGTACGGTCGAACGCACGGTCGAACGCACTATCGAACGCGCTGTCGAACGCGCTATCGACGTCCTGCTACGCGTACACCTACTCGAGCGTCCCCTCGAACGCACTATTAAAGGTGCTGTTGAACGTACAGTTAGGCGTGCAGTTAGGCGTGTAGTTGGGCGTGTAGTTGGGCGTATAGTTAGGCGTACAGTTAGGCGTATAGTTGGGCGTACAGTTGGGCGTATAGTTGAGCGTCTAGCGGTGTAGTTGGGCGTGTAGTTAAGCGTAGACCTTTTTAAATATAGTAGTTCTACTAGTAGTAAATATAAAAATAGTTATAGAATCGATTTATAGCCGTATTAAGGCTCTAAATTATATTCGAGGCTCTAAACCGTATATAGTATTCGAGGCTTAATACCGTATTAATCTAAATCGGTTCTAATACGGCTCTAAACGTTAATTTTATTACTAATTTAAGCACGCTAACTCGAATCGAAACCGGTTCGGAACCGTAGTAAAACTATATCCGATACGGCTCTAATACGGTTCTACTACGGTTTCAAACCGTATCGGATACCGTATTAAAACCGTGTTAATACGATGTTAATACGGTATTAATACGGTGTTGATCTACTCTATTACGGCCTATATAGTATTCGCGCTTAAAACCGATTCTAATACAATTCGGAATCGGTTCGAAACCGGTTCGGAATCGTTTATAGAGTTAAGCGTATTAAGGCTGTATCGACTCTATTTACTTAGATCTTAGGTTTCTATTATATCTACTAGTTCGCGTATATCTACTAGTTCGAGTAATATCTACTATATACGTACCTTCTTAATTATTATCTAACTACGCTACTTCTACGCGTACACCTCCTCGAGCGTTCTATTAATCTTCCTACTACGCGTATTCCTGCTACGGGTATACCTACTTCTAGGGTCCTATCGGGTATCCTATTAAGCGTCCTGTCCTATCGAGTATTCTATTAAGCGTCCTATCGAACGCACCGTCGAACGCAATATCGAACGTACTATTAAACGCACTATCGATCGTCCTACTACGCGTAGACCTACTTAAGCGTCCCGTCGAACATAAGCGTATAGTTGAGCGTATAGTTTAGGGTATAGTTAAGCGTATATATAGTAGTTAAACGTACTACTAAGCGAGCGTATAGTTAGGCGTATAGCTAAGCGTAGACCTTTTCGATTATAGTTCTACTAAAGTACTATACTTAGTATAGTATATACTAGTAGTAAATATAGAAACCGTATTAAGACTCTAAGCCCTATTAAGACTCTAAATCGTATATAGTATTTAAGGCTCTCGAGATTAAGATTCAATACCGTGTTAATACGGTATTAAATCTCGAAATCGATTCTACTACAGTTTAACACCGGTTCTAATACGGTTCTAAATATTAATTTTATTACTAATTTAAGCACGCCGATATAGATCAAAGCCGGTTTAGAACAATAGTGAAACCGTATCTAATACGGCTCTAATACGGCTCCGATATAGTTCTACTAAAGTTCGAAACTATATCGAATACTATATTAAAACCGTATTAATATAGTATTAATACGGTATTAATACTATATTAATCTAGTCTACTATAGCCTATATAGTACTATAATAGTAAAAAATAGAGTACTCGAACTCTACTAGAAGTACCATAGAGACTATAGTACTTTAGATTAATACTATATTAATATTATATTAATACGGTTTCTATACTATTTCGATATAGTATCTAATATAGTTTCGAACTAGGGTAAAACCGGTTCTACTACGGCTTTACTACGAATCCGAATCGGTTCTAAACCGATTTCGATCCGAGTCGGCGTACTTAAATCGGTAATAAAATTAATATTTATAACCGTATTAGAACCGGTTAGGAATCGCTTTTAAGGTTTAATACGGTATTATTACGGTATTAAGCCTCTAGATACGGTTTAGAGTATAGTATCGATATAGTTTCTATTACGTTTACTACTAGTACTAGTAGAATAATATAGTATTAGCCTTCTATAGAGGCTTAATCTAGGACCGATCTAGGATTAGACCTAGTTTAGAAATAGGATCTAAACTAGATCTAAACTAGGTCTAAACTAGAACTAATCCTAGATCGGAGGCTTAATCTATTAATTTTCTTAGATCCGGATCGAATCTAGAATATATATTAAGCTACTAGTAGAAAAAAAAGAGTATTCGAATCCTACTAGGGGTACCCTTTTTTACTAGTTTAAGAATATCGTTAGAATTTTTCTTTTTTATATTTCTAGGCAATAGCTACTTTATTACTACTTCGCTATAGTATTCTATAATGTATATACTAGTATATACCCTTCTATAAAGGATTAATTCTATATCGTTCCTTTATTAACGCTAAATTAACCCTACTTCGATCCTACTCCGATCCTACTTAAGGATCACTATAGGATTACTTATAGGCTAAATAATATATCGAAAATCACGATAGGATTATAATAGGATTAGTATAGAGATCTATAGAGATTACTATAGACTATTTTAAATAGCTTATCGAGAATTACTTATTAACTTAATTAAAATTTTAAATTTTTATATTACGTAATATTTATAGATTATAGAAAGAAGTCTTAAGAATACTACTATAAATATAATATATAGTATCGTAGCCTAGTACCTACTCCCCCCCCCTTAAAATCGATATAGTATTAATACCGTATTAATACGGTTTCGAAACCGTTCAGAAAATCGAATATATATCTAATATAGTTCTACTATAGCTCAAAACCGGCTCGAAACCGATTCGAATACGATTCGGAATCGGTTCGAAACTAGTTCGAAACCGGTTCGGAACTGTTTACGGGTTTAAGTGTATTAAGACTGTATTAATTCTATTTACTTAGATCCTAAGATTCGATTATATCTACTAGTTCGTGTATATCTACTAGTTTGTATATATCTACTAGTTCGTGTATATCTACTACTATATAGGCTGTAGTAGAGGAGATTAATACGGTGTTAACACCGTATCAACACCGTATCAACACGGTTTTAATACGGTATCCGATACGGTTTGAAACCGTAGTAGAACCGTATTAGAGCCGTATCGGATACGGTTTCACTACGGTTCTAAACCGGTTTCGATCCGAGTTAGCGTGCTTAAATCGGTGATAAAATCAACGTTTGGAGCCGTATTGGAACCGGTTCGGAATCGATTTCGAGGCTTAATACCGTATTGATACGGTGTTGATACGGTATTGAGCCTCGAATACTATATACGGTTTGGAGCCTCGAATATAGTTTGGAGCCTCGATACGGCTATAACTATTTTTACATTTACTACTAGTAGAACTACTATATTTGAAAAGGTCTACGCTCAACTGTACGCCCAACTGCACGCCCAACTACACGCTTAACTGCACGCTCAGCTGCACGCCCAACTGCACGCCCAACTGTACGCCTAACTGCACGTTCAACAGTACCTTTAATAGTGCGTTCGAGGGGACGCTCGAGTAGGTGTACGCGTAGCAGGACGTTCGACAGTACGTTCGATAGTGCGTTCGACAGTGCGTCCGACAGTGCGTCCGACAGTACGTCCGATAGTGCGCTCGACGGGACGCTCGACAGTAGACAGT
>NW_008751646.1:3167267-3192340 GCF_000230625.1 Exophiala dermatitidis NIH/UT8656 | reverse complement strand
ACGCTCGACAGTACGTTCGACAGTGCGTTCGATAGTGCGTTCGAGGGGACGCTCGACAGTACGTTCGACAGTGCGTTCGAGGGGACGCTCGACAGGACGCTCGACAGGACGCTCGACAGGACGCTCGACGTAGTAGGAAGATAAACAGGCCGCTCAATACTATATACCTATATAGCACGTAGGAGGTGGAGGCGTAGAAGTCGCGTAGTTAGATAATAATTAGGAAGGTACGACGTATATAGTAGATATACGCGAACTAGCGATATACGCGAACTAGCGATATACGCGAACTAGCGATATACGCGAACTAGCGATATACGCGAACTAGCGATATACGCGAACTAACGATATACACGAACTAGCGATATACGCGATTTAACGATATACGCGAACTAGCGATATACGCGATTTAAGTAAATAGAGCGGATACGGTCTCAATATGCTTAAACCCGTAAACGGTTCCAAACTAGTTTCGAACCGATTCCGAATCGTATTCGAATCGGTTTCGAACCGGGTTCGAATTGTGGTGGAACCGTATCGGATACGTATTCGATCCCCTAAACGGTTTCGAAACCGTATCGAAACCGTGTTAATACTGTATCGATCTAGGGGGGGGGTGGGCACCTTAGTAGTTTGTATATATCTACTAGTTCGTGTATATCTACTAGTTTATATATATCTACTAGTTCGTGTATATCTACTAGTTTGTATATATCTACTAGTTTACGTATATCTACTACTATACTAGCCTTCTATAAGGGCTTAATCTAGGATCGATCTAGGATTAGACCTATTTTAGACCTAGTTCGGACCTAGTTCGATCCTAGGTCAATTACTAGGTCGGAGGCTTGATCTATTGATTTTCTTAGATCCGGATCGGATCCGGATTATATATTAGCTACTATAATAGCTAAAATAAAAAGAGTTCGAATCCCACTTAGGGTACTCTTTTTTGGTTTAAGACTACCGTTAGATTTTTTCTTTTTTAAATTATAGATGATAGCGATATCGTTACTACTCGACTATTATAGTATAACGCCGTATAACGTATTTATAGTAGTATTTTCGAGACTTATATTTATAATCTATAAATATTACGTAATATATTAATTTAAAAAAATTAAAAATTTTAACTAAGTTAAGAAGTAATTCTCGATACGCTAGTTAATCTATAGCGATCTCTATAGTAATTCTCTCGTAATCCTCTCGTAATCTACGATATATTATTTAGCCTATAAGTAATTCTCGAGTAGGATCGAATTAGGATCGGAGTAGGGTTAATATAGTGTCGATATAGGATCGATATAGGACTAATCCTTTATAGGAGAGCATATATATACGATATATATAGGTGCCCACCCCCTATAGGATCGATATAGTATTAACACTATATTAGTACGGTTTCGAAACCGTTTAGAGGATTGAATATATATCTAATACGGTTCCACTACAGTTCCACTATAATTCGAAACCGATTCGGAATCAATTCGAAACCAGTTCGGAACCGTTTATACAATACCCTAACAAAATTTACCGAGCAGACCCTATTCTATAGCTAAATATCAAAAATACCGAGCTGTAATCTAGCGTAACTAGACTATATATATTATTAAGAATACGTAATTCGAATAATACTTATAAAATTAAGTAACTTTTATATAGAAAACTTTTTAATATCTCTTTAGTCTATAGAGTACCCTTAATTTTAAGAAAAAAAGTTGGTATTTTTGGCCTTTTCCTATAGTAAATCGGTTTCGACTTTCTTAATTATTAAATATCTCTATAGGCTTTTTAGATTTTAATAAAGTTTTCGGTATAAGAGTTACTTACTATATAGTTTTAGTAGTAGAATAAGTATAAAATATCTCCTTTTAGTAATTATACGCTAGTTACGTTATAATAGATACCTAGATTTCTTGATTTTGGCTATGAAATGGGGTCTGCCCGGTGACTTTTGTTGGGGTACTGTAGATTTAAGCGTATTAAGACTATATTAACTCTATTTACTCGGATCCTAAGTTTCGATTATATCTTACTAGTTCGCGTACATCTACTAGTTCGCGTATATCTACTGGTTCGAGTATATTATAATATACCTTCCTTCTTAATTATAATCTAACTACGCGACTTCTATACGTGCACCTCCTACGTACTACTATATAGGCCATAGTAGAGTAGATCAACACAGTGTCAACACTATGTCAACACGATTTTAATATAGTATTTAATATAGTTTGAAACCGTAGTGGAGCCGTAGCGAAACCGTATTAAAACCGTGTTAGATACGGTTTCACTACCTTAGGGCGCAACTGCCAAGCTGGATTTTGGTGGACCTATGGTAAAACAACGGTAGTAGCTAATCCGCTGCCCTTCTACTGCGATCCTAAATCTACCGTGGATTTACCGCCAAGAAAATTTATAAGTAGCTAATTAGGACGTACCCTAATAAACACTACTGGGACTAGACTGTTTAGTATATCTACTAATATAATTTATTTAATTCAAGTCTAAATACAGCCTAAGTAGAAGCTGATACTAGAGAGCAAACGCGTCAAGGGCTTGCCGTGCCAAATACGGCTATCTATACTGGCAAATACCCGAGAAAACTATTAGACCGTCTAAAGAGATGCGATAGTTATCTATTATTAATCCTAGCAGTAGCTAAATAAAATTAGATCCTCTATTACAGTATTTACTAGCTTACTAACCCGTTCCTAAAGGGTTAGAGCCGCTACCAAAATAGCCTAGAGCGGAATATATACTAGGTGTTGGTACTGATACGCTAGGGCGAGAAGGGGAAGGTATATTTCTAAATAATACTATAGTATTATTGCCTATAAGTAATGCTGGACGATCGTTACGAGTACGGCTATATATCTCGCGGAATTGGCTCTTATTAAGTTCTCGAAAGTTCTTATAATAGATATACTAGAAGTAGAGCTAATAGCGGAGTTTATAGAAGTACTATACCTCTTAAGGTCTTTCCCTTCTAGCTCGAAGTTCCTAAAGGGTAACAATATATAGAATACTATAGATATCTAGTAGGATTAGTATAGTAGAGGATATAGAAGGATATAAACTTACTCTTAACGTAGTACTTTATAAGGTCGGAAGAATTTTCGAGATTAATATAGTCTTTTATCTAGAACTAGATAAAATTAAAGTTATTAATACTAAAGATACGGTTAATAAAGAATTACTTTATCGCTTTAGAAGAAGATATAGTAAGAAGCTTAGGAAAGTCGACGATAGCTTAGCTAATATACTAAGTAAAACGTTTAAGAGTATCGGCCTTTAAGTTCTTTATAATTTCGAAAAGCTTAAGCTTTTCACGTAGAACTATCTCGCTATTATCGATATTAAGCTTATTAATAGAGATACCTAGAGTAAGATAATACTAAGCAAGAATCTTACGCTAGAAATAATTTTCGTGAAAAAGAAACTAGTTCTATTAAGTATTACGCGTAATACGACGAAAGATTATATCTTCTAACTTCTACTACTATAGTATCGTAACTTCTTAGCTATCTTAGATAATAACTTTATTTATAGTTTTAGAAAAGATTAGACGCGAATTATTACTATTCTAGATAGCTCGAAGTGTTTCCTCTGCCTAATTCGGTACGCTAGAGGTAGTAGGAGTGCTAGATAAGCGTATAGATATTGGAGAATATTCCGGAGAGGAGAATAGAGTACCGGTACGGGGAGTCTAGAATAGAGCTGGGTAAGTGTTTATCGCCTACGATATAGCTTACGATATAGTTTACGGCGTAGTATTACGTATAGTAGAAGTAGTAGTCGGACTAAGAGGAGTAGAGGGAATGCAACCGGACCGATTTAGATTATTTAGGCTGGTCTAAGAAGAGAGTTTATCTCTACTACGCTTATTACTAGTGGCCTATTAGGAAAGTTAGTATTTTAGGGTACCTAGTTAGGTATTAATAAGTCCGAACTTATAGTCGAAATCTAGGTTTACGACTATAATTAAGCTTTAGGCTAGGGTTACGCTTTAGGCTACGGACTAAGACCTGCTGGAGCTAAAGGTATAAGGACTAGTAGAGATAGTACTAGAGTACCTAGACGAGGACCTATAGTGGGTATACTAGGAGGAGGTATAAGATTATTTTGGCTACTACTACTAGGCATATTAGGATTAGATAGACCTTAACCGCCACGACCACAGCTACCTCGTCTACCTCGTTTACCTCGTTTACGAGGAGTTAGAGTACTCGGTTTATTACGACCTCGGCTACGGGGTTAACTTTACTTTAGCGGTATAATACGCTACCTTCTAGAAGAAGATAGAGATAGAGGATCTTCTATAATAGTAGTAGAGAACTCGCTAATAGTCCTAGAGTCGGCCCTTCTAAGGATAAAAGATTAGAGTAGTGGTGAGGAAGAGAGGAATAAGTTAGTATTAAAGTCGAGATCTATGGTTAAGTAGAGACGTAGGAGCCTTGGCGGTTCTAGATACGCGTTTAAATATAAGAGTGAATGTAGAGTGAGGTGAATATAAAGTGAGGTAAATAAAAGGGGAGGGTACCGTAGAAATATAAGGTCGTATTAGAGTTGAGAGGGATTTGCGTGCTAAGGGAGCGTAGTCGGAGATCGACTACGCTCCCATTTGCCGATAGCCTTACGTGGACTTAGCCAAATTCAACGACTATGCCTATAGTGCTATTTGCTAATATAAACCCTTCTAACCCGTTTATTATATCTATCTCCATCTCTTATTACCTTATAATACCTCCCCTGGCCTTAGACTAGCGTCTAACCTACGAAGATAGATCCTAAGCGTATCGTATTAAGGCGTTCGACTATCGTAGGCAAGCGATTAAAGCCCTTAGGCCTAAGCTAGGGTAAACCTTCATCTAAGTAAGCGAAAACGTACGAGCGAGCGAAAGATATAGGCTAACTGAACGTATCTATTGAAGGGATAGATATCGCCCTCGATAATACTAACGACTAGGAGGAGCCTGAGGACTTTGGTGATGTTCAAAACTAGTCCGAAGATGATGGTGGTAGGGCCGGAGATACTATCGTAGAAGTATAGACTACTAACTATATATCTACTCGAGGATACTAATAATCGGAATAGGTAGTTCGAGATATAGGCGTACTTTTTAATAAGCTAGAAGATACGCTGGAAGATTTTGCTAACCCGCAGTATGTTGATCTTAAAGACATTTAAAATGCTGCGCGATATAATATACTGCTATTTATAATACCTAAAGAGCTATACTTACTAGTAGAAGACGACCTAGATAGTAGTGAAGAGCCGGAGATAAGTTTAGGAGTGTCTACCCCGTTTGCTCCTCTATTATATATTAGTTCGGTTAGTTTACTTATGTCTAAAGATAATTCGGTACTAGTTAAGGCTACTTACCGATCGGATATCGACGTATTATAGTTCGAACTCGGTCTCGGTTTATAGTATACTAATATCGGTATATTAAGGCTATAGTATAGTATATTACTAGAGGTGCTAAAGCTACTAAATAATAACTAGGTCTTCCGTCTTCTCGCCCGCGTCGATATACTTAGGCGGCGCGTTAAGAAGAGATTATCCGCTCTCGAACTCCGTAAGTGTAGGGTTCCGCTCGCTCTAGAAAAGTAGTCTTCTTCCAGAGGGGATTCGAAGACCTTAATAACGTCGCCTAAAGAGAATCTTATCTTCTTTAACCCTATTGAATTATTTCGTAGAATCCTGTTATTAATACTATATTATAAGCTATATCGTGGTCTTACTAAATTTACTAATACGCCGCGAGAACTATAGTAGACTAACGCTTAGGCGAGTTCGGTAAGGACGATATACGGCGAGTACGTTTATCTAATCGAGACCGGCGAGCTACTTTTCCCTTTAGACTAGGTTCGTTATATAAATAGTAATAGTATAGAATCGATAGGGCGAATCGTCGGTATAGGCCGTAACTATCTAAGTAAGGATATCGATATTAATATCGGCGATATTACTATTAAGATCTATAAGGCTCGTACGGCTAAGAAAATCCCTTTCGCTATACTTATCGGACTAGAACTACTACTCTTCGAAAAAGAAATAGTACTTTATACTTATTCGTAGTATATACCCGAAGCTACTATTATTAGTCGTATTATCGTTCGTATAGACTATTTTTTTATAGATCTAAAATATTATAATGCTAAGTAGCCGAATTTCTATGGAGACCTTTGGGTGCGGCGTATAACTAATATATAGAACGTGGCTAACCCTAAAGACCTTAAAGAAGGGGATAAGCCGATTATGCTAGTTATCCTGCCCTTTTACTAGAATCCTCCGCTCCGTGTAGAGTTAGAACTAAGATATTTTACTAGGGCGCACTTTATTAAGAACTTCGACGGCTAGAGTATTATCTCTTTACCCCTACTTACCTTTATTAACGGGTTTAGCCTCTATCGTAACGCTTATTGTAGCTTAATAGGTTAGTATATTATAATCGCTACGTTAATCTTCGAAGACCGAGCTCGCCGTGCTAATGTTTACCCCCTGATATTAGGGCCTTATAGCAGTAATTTCGCCGATATCGTTAAAGTGCTTCGGCCTTTTATGGTGTTACTCGATAGTAGGGTAGAGGTCGAGATACTTAGTGAGAAGATCTTCTTATATATATTTACCTTAGTATATATCGGCGATATACCGTAGTAATAGGCTAATATAGGTATAAAAAGTTAGAGGGCAAATCTAGGTTATCGAATGTACTTCGCCGAGGCTAACTAGCGCGGAAATCTACTGTACGATATCAATCGATACGGTCGCTTTTACTTCTAAAACGCTATAATAAGGCATAAAATATCGACTAAATCAGTAATAGAAAAGGCCGTATATACTATAGCGTATAGCCTAAGTATCGAAATACCTTCTATATCTACTATCTCCCCGGCGCTCGACCTAATCCGTACTACTCCTCCCGACCCTATATATTCAGAGTTATAGGGGGTAGCCGTAGAATTCTATAACCTTTTGCTCGAGGCTATCCTTACGGATACCGGCTAATTCTAATATAACGCTATAGTCTAACGCTTCGTCTTTCTACTAGAATATCCTAGAATTCGATCCGTAATTAGGTACCTTAGAAGTTACAGTATCTTAGAATACTCTCGCTGGGCTATTATAATCGTACCTTTACTTCGTATCTAGCTACGAAAGGAATATATTAAACTACACTTCTGGAATACTATAAAATCGAAGGCTAACCCCCTCTTTACCATTATTCGAGCCTATACTACCCAGGTAAAGACTTATATAACGCTAATAAATCCTAACCTTTTAGTAATAGACCGTGCTAATATTAGAGTAACTATTATTACGTCCCGTCGGCTATATTAAGATTTACTTGATATTACGGCGACTACTTCCCTTAAGAACCGTTATAGCCGGCGGGCTACTTCTATATTAGTACGTCAGTCGCCTACTCTAGCCTTACCTAGTCTTTTTGTATTAGACGATATATCGAATCTTCCTAAGATAGGATTATAATAGATTAAGAATAAGTCTCGTCTAAACGTATATACCGCTCTATACTATCCGAGTCTCCTCGGCGAGTATATAACTCTATATAACCTAAACGTATTAATTAGAGAGAATAAGTATCGGTATTTTAAGAAGATAATTTATTAGTCGAACTATCGCCATCTAGAACTATTCCTTTTATAATAAGAATACCTTTAGTTAATAACTTAACTAATCCTTATAGAAGGGTATTAATTAAATAATAATAAGAGAGCGGTTTCGTACGCGCTAAAGAACCTATCGAGCGCCTATCCGGAACTATTTAGCCTTTTACTACCGTCATCTAAGCTTATCGATATTACTAGCGATAATAACGAGTCTAACGAGGTTAGTATTCTTAGAGGAGAGTAGTATATAAACTTGAAAGTCTTCGGTAAGATTAAGGCTAAGTTCGTATATATAATCTAGAAGCTGCCGGTTAGAGTAAGTATAATATCTATTGAATTTCGCAGTACTCTATAATAAGTATATTAGTAGTATTTCTACTAGTATATTATCTACTTCTATGGTACTTTCTCCTACTATATTAAGTTCGCTTATAACGATATATATATATCCGTCCCCTTCCTTAGAGCACTATATAGGTTACTAGGTACTGATTAATTCCATACCGCTATAGAGATTCGGGGCGTCGGTTCGTTTTTAAGCTCGGCGACTTCGTTAAAACTTAGAGTAATACTATCTACCGTATTAAGTAGATTATTATCTATAGCGATAGTATAGCTAATAAGAGACTCTTCTTAAAAGTTATTTAAGTAGTCTAGCGTGCCGGTTAGCTTATTAACCCTATCTTACGGTAGCCTCGTCTCTTTCTAGATAGAACTTCTTAACCTATTATAATCGGACTAGGCGTAATTAAATCCGAGAAGATCTGGCTAGTTCCTGTCGCTAAAGATCCGGCGGAGGTAGATCTTCTGCGGTATAATTCTAAGGCGATCTTAGGAGAGCTTATCCATATCGAGTGGATAATATACTATCTCTAGGTAGGCGCTTAGAAGTAAAGAAATTATACTAGGTAGGATAACTATCTAAGTAAGTATTAAGTTAGTAAGTATTAGTAGTAACTCGCATTATAGTGTAGTAAACTTATAATTCTACCTAGGTAGGTTTAACTTCTACGGAACCCCGTTGCCCCCTTAACGTAATAGTAAATCCCCGTCGACGCGTCTACTAGCCTTATAGGTACGCTACTTATTATATATTGTTCGAGGCTTAAGCTAATACTTATAGAGGGTAGGAATAAGAGATTTAAACGCCGATAATTTTTACGCGAGAATATTCTATTACGATATAGCGGAAGCTCTAGATACGGAGGCGGGACCCTTATAGAAGATTACGTTAGTTCGAGATTATATTATTAGTACTGGGAGGGGAAGCTTTATAGAGATAGCTAAGAAAGGGGGGGGTTAGCGACGAGGCTATAGTTAGGACTTCGATAGATAGAAAATATCTAAGACTTTATTATTTAAATAACGGCCGCCCGGGATAATCGTATCTTAAAGTCGGATGCTTCCCCGGAGCCCTCCGGTAGAAAAAATAACTTACGGTTAAACGTCGGTAGCTAACTTTCTATCGTAGAAAGATTTCTACTGTGGATCTACCGTTATCCAATGGTAGATCCGCCCATCATATGCGCGGTAAGGTACGGCTCTAAACCGGTTTCGATCCGTATCGGCGTGCTTAAATCGGTAATAAAATTAACGTTTAGAACCGGTTTCGAACCGATTTCACTATAGCTCTAAACCGTATCGGATACTATATTAAAACCGTATTAATACGGTATTTACGCGGTATTAATACGGTATTAATACGTTATTAATATACTAGAATTGTATTAGAGCCGTATTAAAGCCGTAGTAAAATTGTAGTAGCTATAGTTTAGAGCCGTAGTAAAATCGAGTTTAAACTATAGTACTACTATATTAATACTATAGATTTATATATTTAAAACTATTATACTACTATAACTTTACGAGTAGAAATCAAGTACTTTTAACTAGATTTTTTTTAGCTAAATACCTTCGAGAGCTACTATATAGTTCTATTTAGCTATTATAACTAGATAGAATAGACTATCTCTATCGATTATATTACGTCGATATCCTATTAATAGAATATTAAGAACTTCGAGTCTTTATCTACTTTATTATCTATCTACTCGCTATATCGTAGTATATTAAGTAGATATAATAAGTTATACTTTAAAGTAGAAAGCCCGATTACTCGAAACTTACTTACGACTTTTAATATTAGTAAATTAAGAATCGGGTCTCGAATAACTAATCGGTCGTATCGTAAATAGAGCCTAGTACGTTCTATAATAAGAAATAGAAAGAGATAGGGTCGATTTCGAAATAGTATAGTAAAGTATTAGACTAGTCGATAACTCTTATTATAAAAAGAAATACTATTACTAATATTAAATATCTACCGACGTCGAGAGGACGGATCTATAATATCTAGGCGTTAATACTAGCGTAGTCTCTTCTAAGGAAGGCCTACTATATTAGGAACTCGATAATTACGATCGAGAGTCTATCGGATTTACTAGCCGAATAGATATAATATAAATAATCTAAATAGTACTACTATCTTAGTAATTCCTATTAGAAGAGATATCTTTCTATTAAAATATAGCTATAATAAGAATATAGAGATATATATTTTATCTTCCGTTACTATTATATTATTAGTCGATACTATCTCGTTATCTACTTAATTATTATCTTCCGAGTTAGTACGGTTAATATAAGCGAATAAAAGTAATCTTTCTATAGATAGTAGAAAGGAATTTATTAGTAATAGATATATCGCTCTAATCGTCGATATTACTTTTTCTAGATCTAGGTAAGTATACTACTAGAAACTAGTAAGACTAAGTCGGACTAACTAGCGTACGACGTCTTTTACGAATAGATATACTATTAAATTTAAAGATAAGGCGATATTAGTATTACGTTTAAAAAGCTTATACTTTAATTTACTAGCTAGAATATTATAGTTAAAAACCTAATAGTACTCTATTATCTAGAGATAAAGATAGAGACCGATATAAATATTAGATAGGTCTATAAGTTTCTAGAACTTAGTTTTCCGTAGAATATACCTTAGTAGATATACTTCTACGTTAGCCTAACTTAAGTCCGAATTACTTAGACTTGCTTTATTATCTCTATCCGAGTAAGCGTTTATCGTAGGTTCGACCTATAGAAAGATATCGTTACGGTTATTATTATTATTATTATTATTATTACTATTATTATTAATATTCGCGGTACTAGCCTCGGTATCGGCGGCATCGGATAAAGCTATATTCGTACGGGTAGTCTAGCTTTTATATACGTACTATAGAAGCTATTAAAAATAGCGCCTAGTACGCTAAGAGTACGAATAAATTATATTTAGTGTATAGCCTTGGTACGATCTAATAGCGATGTTAAATTCAGTAATATACCGATATAGAGAAATAATAGCCTTAACGATATTTGAGTACTCGTTATTACTATTAACGATTCGATCGATCGCTAGAAGAAATAGTAGTCTAAACTATATTTATTATATACGATATCGGAGAATAAGTAGCGTAATAATTAACGCTCTACTAGCTTTAGATAATGACTAGGACTATATATATAGAAGGGGACTTTAGATACGTAGCTATCTAGATAGAAATCGGAAAGATTAGAAGGTCTTAAGATATACTAATCTACCTCTTTTTATAAAGATTAATAAGAATAAGAGCGCCTAGATATACTAGCTAATACTACGCTAGTCCGAGTATAGCGCGTTAACGTCTAAGCTAAGAATTAAGTTAAGCGTTAAGTATAGTCTTATAATAGGCGGCGTCTCGAGTCGTATCCCTTTACTAGTAAGGAATCGTTATCGTTCCGTATCGTAGAGTATTAATACCGTTTCTCTATTATAAATAGTATTAAAATAGTAGCGGTACCGTTTAAATATTAAAAACTTAAGATTACTCTACTACTTCTTCGAATAGAAATAAAATCGGTAGCTATATATAGTATTATAGCGGAGAAAGTCTACGCTATTAGTCTACTAGGGAAGATCGTCGATTATTAATATAGAAAATACTCTAACTATTATAGCTTTACTATTAATAATTATCTTAGTATCTTTAAGTAGTTATCTTATACTAGATTCGAGATTCCGAACGACGTCTTTTATATTAGTACTATAGAGTTCGAGATAGTAAATAAAGATATTTATAACTTTACGCCTTTTAAATACCGAAAGATTTACTAGAATCTAGTAAAATACCTTTAGGGCTCGATATATATTCCGATAGATACCGAAGTCGTTAACGAAAAGAATAAGCGAAAGCGAACGTACCTTAAGAGAATTAGTCTAATATTACTCGATATTCTCGATATTCTCGATATTCTCGCGTCTAAGAACTATAATCTCTAACTCGACTTAAATAGGATAAGACTTTCGTAGATATCTAACGATATCTCTTCTAGAATAGAATATTCGATAGAGAAAGAAGTTATCGTTAGGAAAGATATCGTCTATATTCTTAATACTATCGTATAGATAGTCTATACGTATATATAGTCGATATAAAATCTAATCTATCGAGATTACGAATCTATTCCTTTTATCCGAGTCTAATACTAGCTTCTTATTCCCGACGAAGTTAATATCTTTAGGTACGTCTTTATAGCTATAGATTGACTAGAGCTCTATAATAATAGTACTACTAGTATCCCCTCTATAATCGCGCCTAATTATTATAATACGTACTTTAGAATATCCTAACCTAGGCGTAAGTCTAATAATATTACTAGATAGAATAATATTACTATTCTAGTATCGACTAAACTTACTTAATATAATAATAGCCGAGCTTATTTACGCTCTTAACTCTTATAACTCTTTCGGTTCGTTAACTATATATTCTAGTCCGAAATATATTTTATTTATTAAAATAGTAGTACTAAGAATATTTCTTATAAGGTTAATGAGGTCGTACTAATAAAGCTATATTTTACGTTTAATCGTAATTATACTAGTCTTATCGCTCTTTAGGAGCGTTGCCTACTTCTTAAATATAACTAGGATTAATTTTCGAAGTAGTCGTAGTATTGAGATATAGCTTCGAACTATACGCTTTAAAGTATCTAGTTTCGTAGAAAGATTAAGAGAAGTCTACGATAAGTTTATTATCTACGCTAATCTAAGAACTTCGTAGATACGTACGTAGTTCTAGCGAGACGCTTATAACTTCTCGAATAATAATCTAAGTACTAGTAGAATTAGCGATATCGCTTCTTAGGAAAGAGAGTACTTAATTACCTTCGATAGAGACGTTAGTAATAATAGTTATTAATATAATAAAGAAGTTAGACTACTTAATAGTAATAATAGTAATAATAGTAAAGTCCCTAGAAGTATACTAGCTAAATACGAATCGGTAGTATCGTCTAAGTCTATCTCTTCGAGTTTATTATCTAGTTTATCGATCTCTACGTCGAATAGATCGGCGTAAAGCACCTCTAGTAGTACGTCCTAGGCGTATATAGAAGAATTATCGTCTAGTCTCTAAATAAGTAGTAAGTAGTATATATTAGTCTAATATAAGATATCGGATACTTAACGAATAATATTATAGAAGTTATTTATATTATAGTCGCCTCTCTACTCTAAGCCGTCTTCGGTTAAGAGGTAGGACTTAAAGTCGGATTCGTAGTAGTAATAGTAGTAATTATCGTCGTCGATATCGTCGGTTATAAGGGGTAGTAGTATAGAGTTCCTATAACTAAGCCTATTATCTAATATATCGTCGATAATAATAGCGATAGAATCGATACTACTACTAGTATTACTATTATAAGGCTTAGGTTCTACTAACCTATTTAAGCCTACGTTAGACTACGTACTATACTGCGTCCTACTAGTATACTACGTCCTATACTATACTAGCCTTCGTTACTTATTAATATTCCGAGGCGCTATAATATCGTTATAGTTTATAGTAGGTAGATAGATAACGTAAAGTTAAAGTAGTAAATAAGCTACGGTGGTAGTAGTCTATAGAAAGAGAAAAGAATATTTTAACCGTAGTATACTATATACTATACTAATACTTTAAGTTTACTATCTAGGTACTACTAGTAGTACTATAAGTAGGTAGTACTATACTTATCTACTAGGAGGTGGCACTAGTAGTCGAGTAAGGGTTATATAAGGGTAAATATAATTAGTCGTAGACGGGAAAGAGAGTTACGAGCGCTTATTAGTAACGAGCTATAACTCTAACCCTATATTCTAACTTAATCTAACTCTAAGTATAGTCTACGGGTAAACTTTTATTTAACTATTAGGACTTTAGTCTACGGCGCACTATACGTTAATAATAAATAATTCTTTAGATAGTTATAGCTATCTATATATACTTATATTAGTAGATATTAATATAACTTTCAAGTTATACTACCTATACTACACTATCTATAGTAGTAAACTATACTATATTATTTACTATAACTTATAGTAGATTATACTATATCGTATAGTATCTGCTATATAGATAATACGGATAGCTATAACTATCTAAAGAATTATTAACGCCCGTGGACGGAAATTTAAGCGAAAATAATACTAGGGTAATAGTATATAGGCGCTATACTACTAGTAGTATTACTCTATATATAGGTAGTTAATCGAAGCTATTATATACGGCTTCTATATAGAGCGATATAACTACTAAAAAAGAAAATAGACTATCTAGGATTCGAATCTAGGTCTCTACTATAGCTCTATAGAATACTCTACCTTAGATTCGTATCGAACTACTTAGTATTTAAAGCCGCTTCTAATAATCTACTTCTCTATCTAAGTTAACCCTACGAGATCTAAAGGGGATCCCTAAGAGGAAGGACCTCTAAGACGTAGAACTATAACCTCTAAGTCTCGTAGGGTTAACTTAGATAGAGAAGTAGGTTATTAGGAGCGGCTTTAAATACTAAGTAGTTCGGTGCGAATTTAAGGTAGGGTATTCTATACTAGGACTACTATAGTAGCGTACTATCGTTATACTAATAGCCCCTACTAGTATATTTTGGGTTAGAATCCGCGCACTAATTATTATAAAGTTATATTTTTATTATTATAGACTAATAGGAACTATAGGGCTTCCGCCCGGGCCGTACTTAGCCGGCGATCTCTTACTAGTATACTATATATAGTAGCTTACTACTAGTACGGTACTAGTACTGTATTAGAATAGGAATTTAACCGAACTCCCGTCCGATCTATATAGCTACTAGTACTATATATACTCGGCACCTAACTACTATATAGTATCCTTGTATATTATAGTACTTTAAGTTCTATCTACTACTAGTAAGTACCACTTTAATATTCTATTTCTATAACTCTATCGGCTATAGTAATAGCGCTATTAATGCGTAATATAAAGTAATATAACTAGTACGGTATACTAGTGAATAATACCCTCTTGAATATCTAGGTCTACCTAGGTAGGTAAGTAGACTATTATAGCTCTCTACTATAGAGTCTTCTACTTTATTAGTAAGTGAAAATCAAATTAATAGTCTCTTACTTCGACTACTAGTAATCTATTTAACCTTCTACGTACTAACCGTCCTCCTTATTCTTCTTATTCTTCTTATTATTTCTTATTATTATCTATTCCTATTTATTTCTATCTATTCCTATTCTTCCTATCCTTCCTATCTATTTTTACCGATCTATCGATTAACTCGAATAGCTAGCTTAACGTAGTATTATATAGGCTTTCGATCTAAGCTTTATATATCTTTAAATTATCTACTATCTACTTCCGTCTCTTAACCTTCGCTATAACTTAATCTAGGGACTTAGAGAGTACTCTTAAAGGTCTTAAGAAAAACTATAATCTTATCGACTTCTTAGATAGTCTAAAGAAGCTATTATAGAGCCTACTATTATTTAATAATAAAGCGGAGATAAGAGAATAGCTCGAATCGCTATTATTCGTACCTTTCTAGAAAGAGTTATACGAATAATAGCTAAAGACTAAGTACGATATAACTACGCCCTTACTAAGAGGGTCTAATTTTACGATAATAGTTCGAAAGATTACCGAAGAAGAGTTCTATAGTCTACGGAAATTTTCTAGGTCTCGAAAAGATAAAACTAGATAGACCGAAGATAACCACGTCGCTTAGTTTATCTATAGTATTGTATAGGAAAATACGTAGAACCGAGAGAGGATCTTTTTTAGCTAGAGCCTAGGCCTAGTCGTTAGATAATAGAGGGTATACTAAGTCTATTAATATAAGAAGGCTAGTCTAGTACTATTAAAGAGGAATCGTAAGAAGAAATTACTATTCTTAGGTTAGCCTAATCTAGTTATTAATATTAAACCGTATATTAAGATAAAGCTATACGAGTAGGGCGTAGGCCTATATAGTATTATAGATAACTAGAATAATCCGAAGTAGTTAAAGTATAAGCGAGATAGATAGCGTAGATAGAAGCGAAAAATAGCTAATAAAGATAATCTAGTTCCGCCTAATAAGACCGACGACTTTAAGTAAGACGTATCTATAGCTAGTAGTAGTCTCGATATAGAAAGTCCGACTCTAGTAAGCTTACGATATTGGAGAGTTAGCTTTAGTAGTTTTATTATTAGTATAGTATCGAGCGGAGATTATAATACTAGTACTTCTACTAGTAACGATATATATACCGTTAGTAGGGCTTCTAGTAATAAATCTATAGAGAGCTCGCTATTAAGCTTAATATCTACTACTTTAGTATAGCTTACGGTCGAAGAGTAAATTATTACGAAGTCGACGTTTAATAGCCTCGACCTTACCGAACGCCTTAGAAAGATCGTAGTTATTACGTTACTTATTAAATACTATCGAGAGTAAGAGATATTTAATAAGACTATATTACGATATTATCTAAGGAAGAATACTTAGTATAACGCTAAAGATAAGATATAGAGACGAGAGATAGTAAATACTTTATAGTATAAACCGGTAATAGTTACTCCTATAATATAGAAAGATATCGATATATTTATAGAGAACGAGAAAAGATTAAGTAATAATCTTAATCTCGACTAGATCGATAGTAAAACGGCTCGAAGAGACCTAAGTCTAGCTAAGAGTCCTTATCTACGAATAGAGGGTATATCTAGGAGTATTTTCCTACGCTTCTAGTAGATGCTTATAATCTAGGTATTCCTAGATCTATAGAAATATACTAAGGCCGTAGTTATAGCAGACGTAATAGATCTTAGAAAAACTATATAAATAGTTAGACATATTCTAGTAGTAAGTCTATATTAGCCTATTATAAAGTATATATCTACTAATATTATATAGAATATTCGTATACGACGCCTAGTAATTAAAGTAGATAAGGATTCTAGTATTAGAAAGTTATTTATAATAATCGTTCCGTCTAATCTAATTAGCTAGATAGTCGTAAAAATTAAAAAATACTCTAATATTCTATATATTTTCGTCTACTACGGCGATAATCGGAAAAAGGGCGGTATCTATAGCTAGTATATAAAGGGGCTATTAACTATAGACTATCTATTTTTTAATTCGAAAGACTCTCTAGAGTAGAAGATTCTTATAATCTTCTATCTAATATAGATATTACGATATAGGCTCTTAAAGCTTATAAAATAGCGGATATTACGAGAGATATCCGAAAAGATAGCTAAAGTAAGTCGAGTAGTTCTAGATTTCGACTATCTATTTTTAATTTCTCGCTAGTTCGGTATTATCTAGGTTAATAAGGTCTATAAGATTAAGCGTAACGACGAATTATAGTCTCTATCGATTAAATAGCTCGATCTCGAGTTTATAGATCTAGCGACGATAATCTTTAGGATTAACCGTATCTAGGACTAGCGAAACTACTTAAAATTTATTTAACTTCGTTAGTCTACTCCGAAGGAGAATATCGTAATACTTCTTAATAAATAATCGGAATTTAATCTATATAATATAAGTATACTCTACGAGTATACTTATCTTTAGCTTTATCGACGGTTTATAGATAGATTTATTTTCTAGAATATTAACGAGCTCTAGATAAAGTACTACCTATAGAAGCTATAGGAAATATACTATATTAGACGAACTTATACTAGCTATATAGATAGTAGATTAATCGGAGTAGAAATTCTATCTATCTATAGAAGATATATAAATATTTAGTTCTCTAAGAGCTAGCTTAAATAGTATAATAAAGCTATAGAGTATACTTAACGTAATCTAATAACGATACTATTAAATAGTTAATTAATATAGAATACTAAATATTTACGTACTATATTATTAACCTCTACCTAGCTCGGCTTTTACTATATCTAGAAAGAGATATATATCGACTCCCTTCTATATTAGAAGTTCTACGATAATATACTCTATAAGTAGTTAGAGATAGTTTAGTATATCGAATCGATAGTAGGCGAGCTATTATTTAAGCTTCTAGAATATAATAACTATCTTACTTAGCTTCGCCTTCTATATTAGGCTTCTCTAAAGATCCGTATAATACTTACTATTTTCCTAGATATAGTAAAGTACTATCGGAAAGTATATATTTAGACCCTACTTCTAGTAGAGTAACTACTACTATATAATATTCTACGAAAGCTAAAAATTAACGCCCGGATATATAGCTCTAATATAGCTAACGATAAATACTAAAAACTAGTAGCTAGATTTAACGATATTATCGACGAGGCTTAAGTACTTATTATATTATTTAGTATAAACTCTTATAGCCTAGATCTTTAGAAACTCTACTACAAAACTATTATATTTAATATCTCTATATTACGCTAGATAAGGCTATAGACTAAGTATCGATTTCGTCGTCTCTAGTAGAGATTCTCGATATACTTATAGAACTTAAGTATTCTATATACTATCTCGGATCGCTAGTAGATTAATATCGTAAAGAAGAATACTTCTTCGATTATAAGCGAGCTTAATAATAGTATCTTCTATACTAATATTAACTATAGAATAAATAATATAGTTAATATCGGCGAATAGGTTATAATTCGGAATAGGCTAATACGAGCTACGGCTATCGAAGTAAGATAATACGCTTTTAAAACGGGCTAAGAATTAGAGCGCCTAACTATAGTAGAGGTAATCGATACTATATTTACGGTAGAAATAGATAAAGAGATAACTATAACTATTTACGACGACCTTATTAAACTAGAATCGGACGATAGCGATCTTATAGCTAGACTAGAAGACGTAAAGTAAAATAAGGTTAGGTTTAAGGCTAAAGTAAGTACTTACTTATTAGGCTAATCTAGTTATAGCCTTCTCTATTTATTATTATTAGAACTTACCTATTTAGTAGATAGATCGACTAGAACTACGAATATAACTTAAATAAGCGCGTTTAAAGCTACGAATATAGTATACTTACTTTTAGAATAAACGTATAAGAATAGTTCT
Organism: Exophiala dermatitidis NIH/UT8656; assembly: GCF_000230625.1. Classification (NCBI taxonomy): domain Eukaryota; kingdom Fungi; phylum Ascomycota; class Eurotiomycetes; order Chaetothyriales; family Herpotrichiellaceae; genus Exophiala; species Exophiala dermatitidis. The sequence goes on along the minus strand of NW_008751646.1, from coordinate 3,173,332 downwards.
ATATAATATAGAACCGGTAATAATTAGACCTAGATAGTATTTCTCGTTAAATATAAAGTCGGCGAAATAATATCTTATACTATACTATAGTATAGTATATCTAGTCGTTATATAACTTAATTCCTATTTAGAGAAGACACTATATCTACGTTACTACTTACTACTAACTTTCTTAAATAGTAGATATAGATAGATTTCTATTAATAGTATCTAATACTCTAACCCCGCCTAGTTTTTCGAGCGAACAATCGGTCTTTCTTACTTACTTACTATTATACTACTGCTAGTATTACGCGTCGCTCTTTAATATTAGTTAGAATAGAGTACGTATCTATTTATATCCGTCTTTATCTAGTACTATATATATAGAGTTTTCCCTAACTTAAATATAGTATAATACTAAGAATATCGACGTAGTAGTTATAGCGGGTCTAGCCTCGTTAAGTTAACCGTTTAAAGACTATTTCTTAGTTATTATAGTTAACTTCGTAGTTATACTCTTAATAATTCTAGCGTAATAGTAGATAGAAGACCCCCCCGCTACGATAATTAAAAAATATTAGTAATCTTATCGATAAGTTACTAGATTAGTTAGCGAGGACTCGTAGTACTAGTAATAAACGATAACGAGATATCTACTTCGAGAAGAAAGATATTATAGCTATTAAGAATCTAGTATCTAATAATAATAGCGATAGTCCTCCGCTAGTATCGACTAAGGTAAGGATATCTTAGTATATAATACTATACTAGGAATACTAATATTTATAGCGCTATAAGCTCTTCGTAATCTAAGTAGAACTATTAGAGTCTTCTCTAAGTTCTCTAGCCCGGCGTAACTCTCTATTATGACGTAATTCTCTAGCCCGGCGTAACTCTTCCCCCCCTATACGGCGTAACTCTCCTCCGCCTATACGACGTAATTCTCCTATATCTCGTTCTACTAGCTAAGTACGTCCGACTAAAGCAAAGGTATAGACGACTAGTACGGTTACCTCGTCCTTACGCTCGAGACCTACGAAGATAAAGCTAGCGCTAGCTACGTAAGAATCTATTACTATATTACTAGTCTTCCCGAAAAGGATATAGATACTAGGGTAGGCTAACGGGTAGGCGAACGAGTAGACTAATATATATATCGAAAATAAGTCTCGTACCCTTAATCTATCCGAGGTATAGCTATCGCCTAAGTTATCTAATAATAGTTCTATTATCTATAGTAAGAAGGAGGAATAAGCGTTCTATAATCTCGAGTTATACTCGCGCTAGTACTTTATTATATCGAGATTCGATAAAACGGCTATTTATCCGCCTATTCTACGAGTATTCCCTAGTCTTTCGAAAGGCTTATCTATTTATAGAAGAGCGGCCGAAAAAGTCTACGTTTTATATAAAAACTAGAGATTTAGAACGCTAAGTCTAGCTTATAGATTTACGAATAATCTAATACTAAATAACGCGAGCGGACTAAGACTTCGTACCGAGTATAACTATATAACTCTACGCCGAAAGATTAATTAAATATACGACTCTAAATAGATCTAGGAAGTCTTTAAATTTATCGACGAGATCGTAGACCTTAATCGCTATAGCTCTAAGACGAAGTTATTCTTACGTTATAAGAATCGTACCTCGTCTATATCTACTTTATAGAAGGCTAATCTAGATACTATATAGACGCGTTTATTATTACCGTCGTCTATACTAGAATAATATATCTCTATAATAGATATCTATTAAAGTACTAATTTCGAAAGTATAATCGCGAATATTAGCTTAAAATCTTTGTCGATTTAACTTATAAGAAGAATTTTATAAACCTTACTATTAACGATTTTTCTCTCTATAATAATAGAAAGCGCCGAATTTAGAATATCTCGAGTATAGATCTAGATAATAATAGCGAGAATAAACTCGATAATAACTTTTATACTATCTCTACGACCTCTAAAAACGGCTAGAATAATAAAGACTACGACTCCCCTAGTAAAGTATTAAGTAATAGTCTTAATAACCCTAAGGCTAGTAAATCGTTATAAGTCTATTAGCCTACTATATTTACTACTTCGATTGTATTTTTTTACTCTATCGCGATACTTTAACGTATCTATTCCTCTATATCTGGTTTTTTAGTATATAAGATACTCTATGGCGGCTATTGATAGTGTTAATAGTGTTGGTTGTTTAGTTCGTTGGGCTATCTAGGTTATTCTACTGTTACTGTTATATATTGGCACTTTATATAGTATATAGATAGATTTTTCCTTATATACTGCCGACCCGGTATAGTTCTAATTAATACGAGAGCACCAGTATATATATAGACACTATTTAGATGACAATAGCAATACTAATATAATTAAACTTAATTAAAACTGTCGAACTGTGTAAACTATCGAACTATATAAACTATCGAACTGTGTAAACCTAGAAACTCTCGAACTATCCAGATACGATAGTAATACGTAATATAATACGATATAGCTAAACTCGTAATATGGAATATCCTAATAAATATCGAATACGTAAATAAGAGACGGATCTAAATAAACTTAGAATCTAAGTAACTAGAGTTAATACGGTTTCGATACGCTTTAAAAACTCAACACTTATAAACTGAATTTATACGGTTCTACTACGGTTCGGAACCGTAGTAAAACCGTAGTAGAATCGTAGTAGAACCGTATTCGAACCGTGGTAGAACCGTATTAGATACGTATTCGATCCTCTAAACGGTTTCGAAATAGTGTTAATACGGTGTTAATACTGTATCGATCTAGAGGGGGGTGGGCACCTTAGTATATAAGTATTTAGCGTTCTATTAATCGTCTTGCTACGCGTATCTCTTCTCGAGCATCCTGCTACGCGTGTAGCTACTCGAGCGTCCTGTCGAGCGTCCTATCGAGCGTCCTATTGATCGTCCTACTACGCGTGCACCTCCTCGAACGCAATGCCGAACGCACTATCGTATAAGCGAGCGTGTAGTTGAACGCACTGTTGAACGCACTATTGAACGCACTATTGAACGCACTGTTAAACGCACTATTGAACGCACTGTTGAACGCACTGTTGAGCGAGCGTGCAGTTGGGCGTATAGTTAGGCGTGCAGTTGAGCGTAGACCTTTTCGATTATAGTTCTACTAAAGTAGTACTAGTAGTAAACGTAGAAACCGTATGTATCGAGGCTCTAAGCCGTATCGAGGCTCTAAACTGTATCCAGGCTTAACACCGTATTAACACCGTATTAAATCTCGAAATCGATTCGGTTCCAAACGTTGATTTTATCACCGATTTAAGCACGAATAGAAACCGGTTTGGAACCGTAGTGAAACCGTATCTAATACGGTTCTAATACGGTTCTACTACGGCTCCACTACGATTTCAAACCGTATCGGATACTATATTAAAACAATATAGATACGGTGTTAATACTATATTAATCTACTCTAGTATGGCCTATATAGTACAGGCTTAATCTAGCTCGATCTAGGATCAGAACTAGTTCGGACCGGGTTCGGACCTAGTTTAGACCTAGTTACTGAACCTAATCCGAATTAGATCGGAGGCTTAATCTATTAATTTTCTTTAATCCGGATCCGATCCGGATTAGATCTAGATCATATATTAGGCTATATACTATAATACTATACTAGCCTTCTATAAGGGCTTAATCTAGGATCGATCTAGGATCAGATCTAGTTCGAACCTAGTATAGTAACTAGGTCTGATCCGGGTCCGATCCGGGTCTAATCTAGATCGGAGGCTTAATCTATTGATTTTCTTAAGGTATCCTAGTAGGGTCGATTAAGGATCGATCTAGGATTAGACCTAGTCCACTTAGGCTACTATAATAGCTAAAAAAAAGAGTGTTCGAACCCTACTAGGAGCACTTTTTCTTTTCTTTTTTGTTTTAAGACTACCGTTAGAATTTTTTCTTTCTTTAATTATAGGCGATAGCGATATCGGTACTACTCGGCTACGACACTATATATTATATTTTTAGTAGTATTTTCGATATATAATTCTATAACCTATAAATTAAAAAAATATTATTCTAATTTTTTAAACTAAGTTAAGAAGTAATTCTATAGTGATTCTCGATACGCTAGTTAGCCTATACGATCTCTATGATATCTCTATAGTGAGCCTATCGTGATTCTATCGTGATCTCCGATACGTTATTTAGCCTATAAGTGATCCTATAGTGATCCTCGAGTAGGATCGGAGCAGGATCGGAGTAGGGTTAATATAGTATCGATATAGGATCGATATAGGATTAATCCTTATTAGGCGGGCATATATATAGTAAAAAAGAAAGAGTGTTCGAATTACGCTAGGAGCACTCTTTTTTAGTTTAAGACTACCGTTAGAATTTTTCTATTTACAGTTCTAGGCGATAACGACGTCGACGTATTTATAGTAGTGTTTTCGATATATAAATCTATAACTTATAAATATTACGTAATAAACTTTTTAAAAAAAATTTAAAAATTAATTTTTTTATTCTTTTTAAATTAAGTTACTAAGTAATCCTTTTACGTGAATTAGCCTATAAGGGATCCTATAGTGATCCTATACTAATCCTTGTTACGAACGGTAAGGTAGCCAAGTGCTAAAGAGAGTATATATGCTAAGGCTGCTAAGGCACACACGTATACAGAGTATATAGTATACGCATGCCTCTCGTAGTATGCTAGGTTAAGCTCCTTAACTCTTCGAGTACAATATACCTATATTGAATACTACTTCTACTACTTGTTGCCTACTATATAGCTTAGCCTATTCTCACGAGCTATCTATAATAATCCTATACTGATCCTCGAGTAGGATCGGAGTAGGATTGGAGTAGGGTCGATATAGCGTCGATTCTATATTGATACTAGATTAATCCTTACTAGGCGGGCATATATATACCGTTAGAATTTTTTCTTTTTGAAATTCTAGGCGATAGCGATACTATATAGGCTATAGTACTTAGAATTAACACCGTATTAACACGGTTTCAATACGGTTTCGATATAGTATCCGATACGGTTTCGAACCGTAGTGGAACTAGTTCTACTACGGCTCTACTACGGATCTAAATCGGTTCTAAACCGGTTTCGATTTATGCTTAAATTAGTGATAAAATTAACGTTTAGAGCCGTATTAGAACCGGTTTCGAACCGTAGTAGAATCGATTTCGAGGCTTAATACGGTATTAATACGGTATTAAACCTCGTGAACCTCGAGAGCCTTGAATACGGTTTGGAGCCTCGATACGGTTTCTACGTTTACTAGCACTACTTTAGTAGAACTATACTATATAATCGAAAAGGTCTACGCTCAACTGTACGCCTAACTGCACGCTCAACAGTACGTACAATAGTGCGTTCAACAGTGCGTTTAACTCAATACTCGCTCAACTACACGCTCGCTCAATAGTACGTTTAACAGTTCGTACGATAGTGCGTTCGAGGAGGTGCACGCGTAGCAGGAAGATTAACAGGACGCTCGATAGGGACGCTCGGCAGGATACATAGTACTCGATAGGACGCTCGAGAAGATACTATATATATACGTAGCAGAACGATCAATAGGACGCTTAATACCTATATATGTGAATAATAATTAAGAAGGTACTATACATATATGCCCGCCTAATAAGGATTAATCTAGTATCGATATAGGATCGATACTATATTAACCCTACTCTAATCCTACTCCGATCCTACTCCGATCCGGATCGAGAATCACTATAGGATCACTTATAGGGTAAATAACGTATCGTAGATCACGAGAGGATCACGAGAGGATCACTATAGAGATCGCTATAGAGATCGCTATAGGCTAACTAGCGTATCGAGAATTACTTCTTAACTTAGTTAAAATTTTTAAAATTTTTAATTTTTTTAAATTAATATATTACGTAATATTTATAATTTATAGATTAATATATCGAAAAAACTATTCTAAATAGTGTCGTAGTCGAGTAGTAACGACGTCGCTATCGTCTATAAATTAAAAAAGAAAAATTCTAACGATAGTTTTAAACTAAAAAAGAGTATCTCGAGCGGGATTCGAAC
>NW_008751646.1:3043425-3167247 GCF_000230625.1 Exophiala dermatitidis NIH/UT8656 | reverse complement strand
TTTTTTTAAATTAATATATTACGTAATATTTATAATTTATAGATTAATATATCGAAAAAACTATTCTAAATAGCGTCGTGGTCGAGTAGTAACGACGTCGCTATCGCCTATAAATTAAAAAAGAAAAATTCTAACGGTAGTCTTAAACCAAAAAAGAGTGTCTCGAGCGGGATTCGAACACTCTTTTTTTTTACTATAGTATTTTAGTAGTCTACGTGATCCGGATCCGATCCGGATCCGATCCGGATCTGATCTACTGAGAAAATCAACAGATTAAGCCTCCGATCTAGGATCCGATCCGGATCAGACCTAGTTCGGACCTAGTTCGGATCTACTTTAGATCCTAGGTCCGAACTAGGTCTGATCCTAGATCGATCCCGGATTGAGCCTTTGCAGGAGGCCAGTACTGTACTTACGTAGTAGATATAATCGAACTAGCAGAGATATACGCGAACTAGTAGATATAGGTAAACTATATATATACCCTCCTATAAAGGATTAATCCTATATGAATCCTATATCGATACTATATCGACCCTACTCCGATCCTAATCCGATCCTACTCGAGAATTACTTATAGGCTAAATAATGTATCGTAGATTACGAGAGGATTACGAGAGAATTACTATAGAGATCGCTATAGAGATCGCTATAGGCTAACTAGCGTATCGGGGATCACTTCTTAACTTATTTAAAATTTTTAAAATTTTTAAAATTTTAAAATAATATATTACGTAATATTTATAGATTATAGATTAATATATCGAAAATACTACTAGAAATACGATATACGGCGTCGTAGCTAAGTAGTAACGACGTCGCTACCGCCTATAATTTAAAAAAGAAAAATTCTAACGGTAGTCTTAAACCAAAAAAGAGTGCTCCTAGTGGGATTCGAACTCTCTTTTTTTTTTACTATTATAGTAGCCGATACGTGATCCGGATCCGATCCGGATCTGAGAAAATCAACAGATTAAGCCTCCGATCTAGGATCCGATCCGGTTCAGACCTAGTTCCGACCTAGTTCGGACCTAGTTCGGATCTACTTTAGATCCTAGGTCTAAACTAGGTCTGATCCTAGATCGATCCCGGATTAAGCCTTTGCAGGAGGCCAGTACTGTAAATATATCGAAATCACTACTCTAAATACGGTATACGGCGTCGTAGCCGAGTAATAATAATATCGCTATCGCCTAGAATCTAAAAAAGAAAATTTTTAACGGTAGTCTTAAAAAACAAAAAAGAGAGAAAAAGTACCAATACGTAATCCGGATCCGATCCGGATCTAAGAAAATTAATAGATTAAGCCTCCGATCTAGGATCCGATCCGGTTCAGACCTAGTTCAGACCTAGTTACTGAACTAGGTTCGAACTAGAGCTAATCCTAGAGCTAATTCTATATCGATCCTAGATTAAGCCTCTATAGAAGGCTAGTATAGTATTTATAGTAGTTATCGAGACTTATATCTATAATCTATAAATATTACGGAATATAAAAATTTTAAAAAAAGTTAACTATTTAGTCTATAGTAATCTCTATAGCGATCTTTATACTAATCCTATTATAATCCTATCGTAATCTCTAATATATTATTTAGCAGATAAGTAATTCTATAGTAATTCTCGAGTAAGATAAGAGTAGAATTAGAGTAGGATTAATATAGCCTCGATATAGAATCGATATAGGATAAATCCCTATTAGGTGGGTATATATATATATATTATAGTAGCTAATACTTGATCCGGATCCGATCCGGATCTAAGAAAATCAAGAGATTAAGCCTCCGATCTACGAATCGACCTAGGATCGACCTAGGATCAGACCTAGTTCAGTAACTAGGTCTGAACCAGGTCGAAACTAGATCTAACCCTAGATCGATCCTGATTGAGCCCCTATAGAAGGCTAGTATAGTAGTTCGCTCTGGAGTACGCTCGAGAGGACGCTCAACGAGACGCTCGGCAGGACGCTTAGCAGCACTCTCAGTAGGACGCTCGAGTACCTAGGTAGCCGTACACGCGTAGAGGATAAGCGAGAAAGTACGTACGTAGTAGATACTAGTACTTGCTAAGCAACATCAGGGGCTGCACTTGCTTAATTCGTGGGTATCAGAACTAGGTGCGCTGTCGTAGGTGCTGGAATGATGTGTCAGAGTTGTACTGTAGTTGCAGAGAGGATGCAATAAATGTCGTAGGAAGATATACTGTAGGTCCACTGCCAGTGGCGTACAGGCGGCAGGTGCCAACGACGCCACGCTCATACTACGTATTTTGGTGCGGACGGCCACACTAAGCTACACTGCGGCTGCCAGTGGCTGGATACTAGTAGTAGAGCTTAAACTCACGTAAATCATTAATAGTGAGTCGGGTTGAACGTCACGCCAATTTCTACCCTTCTCGCCAAGGTGGTCTCCTTCACCACATCTGCTACTGCCTAGTCTATACGGAGCAGAAAGGTCGTGAAACCGGCAGTTCTATAGACCATGTAACATGGAAGATGGGGTTGTCTTCTATAACTCCTGACGAGCCGCTAAGTGGTGGACTTACGGAGGTTAGCAAAAGCATACGAACATTCAAGCGTTAGGGGGAACCAATGTAGACCGCCCGAGCTACAGCACAAGGTGAGCATGCTGCGCGATGGCCCAGAAAAGAGGTTGTGAGCCTGGAGGGCATCAGCAACAAGCAGCGAAGATGAAATGGTTCATGCCACACTCTGTGAATTGGTCGTGCCCTCGATTTTAACTGCGCCTTCCTCTCGCATGTCCTTCACCTTCCGTTGCGTTCAGCCTGCACTGTACAATGCAAGCTTGCATCATCTTTCTGAATCTCCATCTTCGAGTTTGATCTCTTTATGCCATGCTTCATCCTCTCGCCCGCGTGAGACGAGGTCCAGATGTCCCATCCGGCCATGCGTTCACGCAGAATGCCCCATGAGAGGCGCCATCAGTGTACCCACACCACGATGACCCGACTCTACGATCCCATGGGTTCCTTCACTTGCTCCTCATGTCGCAAGCACCCTAGCATTGGCTGGTTGTACCGTTGCACGCAAGATCACGACGGATTTCTGCCAGAGCGCGACTTCAGCAGCCCAAGCAATCCTGGCAAGATCATGGAGGTTCCACTCGAATTCGGTTCGCACTTTCTCAGCCCTGCCGTTGTCCAAGCCATTGGTGAAGGACAGTACACAGATGAGCAGATCAGGATCTTGGTCAAACAAAAAGAAAAAGTCAGCGAGACCATTCTCGTTGCCGGAGCGCGTCCTCCCACTGCTTCTACTGTGACGACAATGTCCTCATCCTCCGAGGGTACCTTCTCGATCCTGCCTCAGAGTACGACCTTCTCCACCACTTCCACCACGGGTCTTGATGACGAGATAAAGGCTGCATACAATTGGAAAGAGTTGCAGGAAGCGTGGATGTCAGAGCCGTCTATGCCGCCTGCAGACTCCCAGTTGAGAGCATTGCCTGCAGACTTTGGCACGCTTTCTCATGGAGCCATGCTGCCGGTCGATCAGATCTGTGACCTCAAAATCTGTCATACGTGCCGCCCGACCTATCGTGAGCGTGCTTATCAGTCACTCAATCACATCTTACAAAGTCCAGTACAGTCACCACCCATATGGGAGCTGGAGAACCGCAGGGTGTCCGACGCCCGGATCGTCGCCCAGATCCGACAGCCAACGGTTCCTCGCTTCTATCCTGGGACCAGTATCCAGTCGTTTGAGTCTGACAACGGCGTACTTGAAATGGCTATCCCATACATCAATGGATCCGGTTCAAGTCAGAATGACAGCGAAACACATTCCGTACGCAAGCGCAGCGGTTTCCGCGAAACGGTCAGAAAAGCTTTAGCCAGAGCTCGCCATGATGATTCTCCGCCGGCCCCGAACATTGTGCTCTCCGGTTCCGACCAAAATTCCCGCAGTGACACCTCCAAGCCCTCTCGCTCCTTCCTCTTCCGAAGGAGAAAATCCCGTGTGGTCCCGTCATTTGCTGAGATGCACGGTCGAGTGGTTGACACTAGTCCGTTACAAGATTCAGTCATGCTCATGTTGGCCAGCAATACTCCTTTGCCGGATACACCCACGACGAAGAAACACCAGCTGACCCGCATCACAGAGGACACGGAGCAAAGCCTGGAGCAAACCGGTGCCGGAAATGCCGGCTGGAATGCGGAGATTATTGTTCAGAGTTAGATTTATCTTTTCGGCAGGGAAGAGAAGAAGTCAGACGATACTGAACAGAGGAGTTCCGCCAGCCATGTCGCCCGAACGTTTATTGAGGCAAGGGGAGAATAATAAGACAAACCACACAATGCAGTGGTGACAGATACAGGGAGCTGGACGTGTCTCGGACAAAGAGCATGATAAAAGTGGTTTACTCATCATCAAACTATCTATGCATGCTACAGCTGGCTAGATTGAAAAACAAAATCAGCCAGAATTGCGAAAAATGTCATGAGCACCGTAAATCCAATTGGCCTCCAATTTCCCCAAGCAGTACATTGCATACATGGGTCGCGTCTAATCGCAGGACAAGATCAAGCGAATCATCAATTGCTAGACCAGCTAGCATTTCCGCAACCCTAGTCGAAAATCGTTTTGAATAGAGCGTAAAGGTCGTGCATTTCCTCGTCAGGTCGATCATCATGATGATCGTGATCAATATCTGTTATCGTTCAATCCATATGCGTGGCCGCCGTCCTCCCATGCTTGGAAAACACATATTCCTTCGTTGGATCGTTCATTCATTTCGTTTCACTCTCGATATGCCGGGGGTGGAGATCGCATCCCATCGGGCGTCATGTACGTGATTTGACGGCTGTCAGTGGTCTTCCTATCGTGATAATACGGTCTATACCGGCCCGGGGTCTCGGCATCGAGTTCGGCGAATCCATGCGGAGGGGACACCGGGGCGCCGATCTGAGGCTGAGAGTAGCTGTGATACTGCTGCTGTGGCCGATTATTATGGTTATTGTTAGACGTACTGGGGAATCTTGAGTTGTTGTGGTCTTCGCGGCGGTGATGGTCTGGTTCTGGTTCTGATTCTGGTTCGGATTCCGATGGGCTTCCCGTGCCGTTACGGCTCTGCTTCTCCTTGGAGTCGCGACTTTCAAACATCTCGGGCGGATACATGTTGGCGTGGAATTTGCCTGTTTTCATGTCCAGATGCATTCCTGGCGGTGGGTACCATGTCGTCGAGTTCGTCGTCGCGGGTCGCTGTAGGTGTGATTGTGGCGGTTGTGAGGCATTGTTGGGAATGTTTGGGGCGGGCGGTTGACTACCAGCTACTTGTCCAGCTGGTGGTGGTGGCCTCGGCGATTGTTGTTGTGGTGGACGTTGTTGCTGCCACGCTTGCGGATGTTGTTGTTGCGGCCATGTTCCATAGCTTTGGTTCTGGAGGGGAACAGGAACAGGAACAGGATATGGATGATGAGCTTGTGCATATGGAGGCAGAGGTGGAGATTGAGGATGCTGCCAGGTACTATTACTAGGCGGCTGAGGACGGTTCTGCGGCGGCGGTGCGCTGTACGGTCGGGGCGGAGGTCCTACGGGTGGCATGAGCTGGTGATTGTATGACGGACCTTGCTGTTGCTGTGGCTGTGGCTGTTGAGGACGGCCGGGACGAACAGAAGACAGAGGCGGCGAGCCATCGTAGCGGCTTGGTGGACGTGCGTGGTTGTTGTCGTGGCGATGATGGTCGTCTCGAGAATGGCGTCGTCGACGCCGTCGTCTGTGTTGTCGTTGTTGTTCTTCTTCGGCTTGATTGTCTTTCCCGATTTCTTTCAGCAGGTATCCTGCAGCCACGAGTTCCAGGCCGCCGAGGAGCACCATTGTCGCGTTTTGAGTCGTATAGTCCCACACTCTCGGGGATAGGAGGATAGCCTTGGTGGTGAATGGTGCGTGATGGTTCTTATCGATGGAAAGGGTCCGGAGAGAGTAGGAGAGAGTCGAAAGGAGACGCGGCGGCTCAAAGGACCCGGGGCAGCACTGCTGTTGACGGTCTGACTGTATGACCAGTAAGTACAAGCGAACTTGCCCCTCGCAAAATGTAGCTCGTCTTTCTCGCAGCTTCTCAAGTGCACTGCTACTGCTAGTATTAGAGAAAGCTGCCGGCGCCTCCTAGCAATGTGCAGATGTAGATGGGCCAGAACGCCTTCTCGTCTCAGCTGCGGCTGAGGCGATCGGAGCGTTTTGCCTGAACCGCTGGCACGGGACAGAGACGCTGCCATGACGCTATGTCATTTGTTCCCGGTCCGCGAATCAGCGATGATAATTGTGGAGTACTACCGGTAATTAGTGGAGATTTCCCCAGATTATACATGTTCCGAGTGTTGCTATATTTGACCCGTTCACTGCAGGGCGAATAGGGCCTTTCCGTTCCCTGCCGCTGGAGATGAAAAGCTTAGCCTTTCAAAGACGTTGCCAGTGATTGCTCCCTACTCAGATATCCACCATCCAGGTGACAGCCAACTCCGTCCCGCGAAACACTGCAGGCTGTGTTCAAAGGCTCAGAAAAACCATGAATCGAATCGTGACCAATTTACTTCCACTTGGTAAGATCTGATCTATTACTACCTAATGGGACAATCTGCCTCTGCGCCCCCGCTTCATGCATAGAAATACAGCGTATGAAACACTTCCAACATTTTATCGACCACTTAATCCATCCGATATACCATCTTTTGACATTCCCTCTCCTTCCGTCAACGCTGGCCATCTGGGTGCATACCATACGTGGCTCACAGCATTCTCAAGACGTGCACGTGGTCAAGAGGATGTGGTCCCCTTCTTCAAGCCAAGTCAAGGTTCGTCTCGAGACCTTACAGCATGAACCAAGCCGCTGCACCGGCGACGAGAACACCAGCAGCGTCCCACCTCAACTGTGGAGCGCTGCCGGGGAAGGTCGAGGGAGTGGTCACGGCGCCAGACGCAGTCCCGGTCGACCCGGCCGAGGTGGCTGCGGTCACCCAGCTGGTCAAGGTGCTTCCGGAACCGGAGCCAGCGCCAAAGGTGTATGTGGCTGATGAAGCGGAAGTGGTGCCTGTGGGTGTCACGCTTGCATGATAGGTTGTGGTGCCGTTCACAGATCCCACTGATGTCGTGCTGGTCTGCTTGGACGAGGCAGAGCCGGTGGTGGTAGCGGTGGTAGTGGCGTTGGATGTGGTCGAGTTTGAGCTGGAAGTGGAGCTGGAGCTAGCGCAAGCCTTGTTCTCGAGGCAGGAGAATTGAGTCGAGTCTTTGAAGTTTGAAAGTCAGTCATATGCTTTGAACAGTCATCTCCCAGAGCGGGACAAGACATACATTGGAATTCACCAGTGCCGTCGACAATGATCAACATGCCATATCCGGTGTCGGTGTTCTGGGTGCCAGGAGCCAGGCTGCATGGAACACTCCAGTCGAAGGACTTCTGGGCTGCCGGGATGCCTGAAGCAATCGCCGTATCTTGCGGAACGCAGTTGCTAGAGGGGCCGTGGCAGAGGACCAGGCTGACCGTCACGCCCTCGGTCGGGTGGCTCTCAGGATCCCAGGTAACTTTGAATTCTTTGCCTTGGGTAACAGACTAGTCGTACGTCCGTCAATAAGGGGTCTTGAATTACCCAACAAGATAACAACGTACCTGAGACAAATCTGGTGTGAGCAGAGGACCCCAACTGTTCGTAGTGGGCTTGGTGTATGCCTGAGCAAAGGTGGCGAGGCCAGCGGCACTGAGAGCGACGAGGAATGAATGCATATTGCTTGATCGACGGAGTGATATTCGAATTTGTTCAAATTAACACAAGATTGCGGCTGGATAGCCAAGGTCTTGGAAAAGAACCGTGTAAAAATATCTTCTTGTATAGATGAATAAGAGAATGACTTTGGAGCGAGCGAGCGACCGGGTCAAAAGAGTGACTTGAACAGAGACCTTTCAACAAGATACGAACACAGACCAGCTGAAAATCAATGCGCAAAAGACAAGGCAAATTGACAAAGTCAAAAGAGGGAATATCCGTGGCCTTATACAGCGCCCGAGTACCACTCTCAGGGTAGTACCGCGTGAAGGAGCCTATTGAGAAACGGAGCTTCTGGTCGAACTGGTACTTTGGTTCAGCTGGTCGACCTGGTTGGGTGGTGGTTTGGCTGCTCCGCCTCCGTTGCCCCCGTGTTTCATCCACTTGGGAAATTGGTTGCGCGACGTTCGAGGTCGAGCCTCCTGGAGAAAAGGGCAAAGCGCCGTCTCGAGGGGCGAACGACACATCTCAGCCGTTGTCTGGCTCCATTCAGACAGACCCTTCACCAGACTGCCATCCACGAGGTACAGTAGTAGTACAGTGCTGTGATGTAGTATTTGTGTGTTGGTGGCGGTTAGTTTAGCTGAGGCTGTTATCAGTACAGTAGAGTATACAAGTGCAGTAGATGCCAGTAGTATGGGAGAATACTGCTAGTAGTTTCTCCCTTGCTTACGGGCGGCAGGCGGCGTCAGATGAGATCCCTTTCCCAGCTGGTGAAACAGGGAGAAAGCGAGACATTGTGGTCAAGCTGTTTCTGTGAGAACACTCGGCTGACTGGCGAGGACATACTACTAGTAGTACTCTAGCTGAACAGGCTGAACAGGCTGAAAAGAAAGAAAATGCAACACAATGTTGTAGAGCTGTTCACCAGGACTTGAGAATTGGAATCCTCGGAACCCCGTGCCAGAGCCTGCAGCATGATTGGATTTCCCGGCTTACTCTCACTGCTGCGGTGGGACAGTGCCTGGGTATAGAACGCTACCTATACGCTTCGATCGGTACAACCAACCAACCCCAAGAACCCTGCGGCGTGGCACGATGCCGCAGTCGGACAACAGCGACGACTTACCTATGTAGGTGCTTACAAGTTGTCTAGTCCGACTGCATTGGACTTTTTCTTGCAATGGCCTTTTGTATAGGCCTAATATGATGCTTTCTACTCAGACAAGCCAGTCAAGCTAATTACTGATCTGATGGAGACAAACGACCGGCAGCTCAGCTCCAAAATAGCAGTGCAGTACCGGGCAAAAGGTGGCCGTAGCTCACCATGAGCCCGTCCGAATCTCATGCGAAGCCGTCCAGCTCGAGGACGCCGGCACCTCGTGCAGCGGACCTGAACAGCGACGGCCTCGTCGTGGTCAAGACGAGACATTCCCACTCCCGCGATGCGGACGAAGACGCGGTCGAGTTGCGTAGATTGCACCATCACCATCATCATCACCATCACAAGCAGCACGGCCGGCGAGGCGATAATGAGGCCGACACCGCCGAAGATGCAGAATGCGACCTGGCCACGACAAGCGACGACAGCGAGGTTGAGAACGGGAGCAAGACAGATGAAGAACACGGAATCGCATTCAAGCCGATGCGGCGCATTGGGACAGAGTCGAAAGAATACACATCGGAAGAAGAAGAGGCGGTTGTGCACAAGCTGGATCGCAAACTGGTACTCTTCCTGGGATTTCTATACATGCTCTCATTCCTGGACCGGTCCAACATCGGCAACGCGCGCATCGCAGGGCTGGAGCAGGACCTGTCTCTGACATCGTCGCAGTACGACTGGCTACTGACGGCCTTTTACATGACCTACATCGCGTTCGAGTGGATGATCCTACTGTACCGACTCGTGCCTCCACACGTCTACATATCCATGTGCGTGCTGTCATGGGGTCTGGTCGCAAGCATGCAGAGTCTGACGACGTCGTTCCGGGAACTGCTTGCCCTCCGAGCGATTTTGGGCGTCACCGAAGCAGCATTTGGTCCCGGCGTGCCCTTTTACATGACGTTTTTCTACAAGCGGTCCGAGCTGGCATACCGAGTCGGGCTACAGATTGCCGCGGCGCCGCTGGCCACCAGCTTCGCCAGTTCGCTGGCCTGGGTCATTGTGAAATTAAGTCAGAATGGACCCATTGCGCCCTGGCGCACCTTGTTCTTGGTCGAAGGGTTTCCGTCGGTCCTTGCGGCCGTCGCAGCATGGTATTATATCCCAGATTCGCCGGCCAAGGCTCGCTACTTGACACCGCGCGAGCGCAAGGTTGCTGTCTTGAGGCTTCGAGAAGAGCAGCCGAGCTCGAGTCGGTCCGACGGCCCTTCAAACCAGCCAAATCGAGTCAACTTTCATCAAGTCCTCGACACAATCCGCGATCCCAAATCTTACCTGACCGCCCTCATGTTCCTCAGCGTCAATGTCTCCTTCAGCTCTCTGCCTGTCTTCTTGCCCACCATCATCAACAGCATGTCCTTCTCGCCCCTGGCTTCTCAAGCCCTCGCCGCCCCTCCCTACCTACTCGCCTTTTTGTTCGTGCTGCTCATCGGCCGCTACAGCGACAAGATTCCCGATTCACGCTCCTTGTTTTTGATGGGCGTGGCCTTGCTCAGCGCTTTCTCGTACGCCGGAATCGCTCTTGCCGGTTACCTGCACGAGTCGCTCGGGGAGTCCGGCAGCATCACAATCCGTTATGTCGCTGTCTTTGGTGCCGCCATCGGTTTGTTTGCCTCCGTCACCTTGATCATCACTTGGACTTTGAACAATCAGGCCACCGCTACCGGAAAGGGCACCGGCCTCACCATCCTAAACATTGTCGGCCAGTGCGGTCCACTTATCGGCGTCCATGTCTTTCCCAAGAGTCAGGGTCCCTTTTACATTCAGGGAATGACAATCTGTGCCGCCTTCATGGCTCTGGGTGTTGCTGGGTTGGCGGGCATTTTGAGGCTCGTGCTTCAACGCGAGAACCGCAAAAATGGATTTTCTGCATCACCACGCGGCGGCGAGTATGAATTAGTGACCTCGGTCGGCACAGGAAGAAAGTCGGAAGAACAGGATACCCCTGACATAGGGGATCTGCGGGAGACGCTGATGGGCGGAGCCAAAAAGGCAGGCTGGGAAAGTGGTGGATTCCGCTACATGCTGTGACATCGGCTATTTTCATGCCACATACAATGATGACGAACCAAAACATATAATTTGATCAAAGTGACAGATATGAGAGATCATGCAATGCATACAACGGCAGTGAACATTATGGGTTTGTTCGAGAATTCTTAATCCGTCCAAACCCATGGGTGTTTTGAAGTAGGCGTTTCAAGCTCTGGACTTTGATATGTACACCTGTGAGATCCTAACAAGCGCAGGGTCCCTGCTGGGGGACGTGCTCGCCCATGATCCAACTTCAGTCACGACGTAGGAGGCCCCCCGATTGTTTCGAATGGTAACGGTTCGCCGAAATTCAACCACCATAATTCCATTTCTCCATTCCTCATTGCGTGTTTGGCCTACTGCTTGTGGCTGCCCGTCGAGCTACTGCTTCCTGCCGGGCTTTTATCATCTTCCGACTTCCGAGCGCCCAATTTTTGCATCTCCTCAATTGTCAGATTGGATCGGTCACCCTGGATGATTTGTTCGGTCTGGGAGGCTAGCTCGGGTTTCCATTCTCCTTTGCCAGTCTTGGCTTTCTCGACACTGTCACGCTTGTGGTGGTCGATATCTTTGTCGCGGTCTTCTCGGTCTATATATTTCCGTATTTGTTAGCCCGGCAGCCCTGAACACGACTCATCGTAATGGATTGCAGCCCAGCCCCACGATTATGTGCTTGCAGAAGAATATGGGGATGCATGCAAGAACTGCGTCTGTCACGACGATGACGACAGCTGGCTAGTTGCGGCTCAATAGAATCTCAATAAGGGGAGACATACGGACATGGTCCTCGCTCAATGCTGCACGAGCTGACGAAGTGTGGAAGGCGGCCACGGAACGCGAAGGGAAAGCTCTCCCAACCGTTCGCAGCGGGGTAACAGTACGAGCAAGATAGGACATGGCGAAGGAAGCGATCTGGTGTGGTGAGGTATGCTTGAAAGGGAGCTGCTTCTCCTGGCTATTCGACGTACGGGAGGAAGAGCAAGATTGTTTTGGTTTTATATTCACTTGCTTTGTCGACGTCGAGTGAGAAAGAAGCTGTAGGGGTTCTTAAGAAGTGGTTCCGGGGAAAAGTCGTCCTGCACCCTGGAACCCTTGCCGAGGGCCGCTACTTCCCTCGTCACCGTTGTTGTTGGGTGCTGCTGCGTTCGTTGGCCAGTGATGCGGTGCGCCTCCTGGCCTCATGACGTCGTCATGTTAACGTGACCTGGCGTCATTGAAAGCTTCTGGACCCAGCGGCTATCATTCCCGTGCTTGGACGTCTCCAGTCTCCAAAAAATAACAGTAGGTAATATTGGATTATGTGGCCTGTAATTGGCGGAAGGGGACTGGACCACAGAAACGCAGATGATTTCACGTGATTGATTACCTAACATGAGATCTGTTAAATTGACGCGCAAAAGCAGCAAGGCTCTAGCAATGCCATGATATCACTGCTATGGGACCCTCTGGCCAAAGCATGCCACTGCGGTGTGAATCCATTTGAATTTCAAGTTGTTGGTGTTTCAATTTCGAGAAGAAAGTATGTGGCTCCATTAAAGGAATGTGAATAGACGTAACTGATCGCTCAATTGCCTCGATCTATGAAAGAGAAGAGTAAAATAACTCAAAACACTTTGTGCATGCCCGGCCCATTCTTCAAAATCAGCCACTGTCAATCCCCGCGTTGCAGTCAATGGTTTGAGGAGAAAGGTATTAGTCCAAGCCTGCAACATACATCTAGAAACGCCACTGAATTATTGTACAATTGACAAAAGGCCCCTTGCTTCCCTTACTCAGGGCTTGCAGCCTCAAGCCTCGGAATGCTTCACTTGCTGAACATCCGGAGTCGCAAGACGATTCTCTTCTGGGGTACTCGTGCTGCTCTTCTCTTGTAGTTCACTTGTGTTTTCTTCTTCCTTTGGGCCCTGCTTCTCCTCGTCTTTGTTCGTCGGCTTCTTGACCGTCTTCCATTCCAGCGTGAAAATGCCCGGAAGAGCCGCGCAGGCGTAGGCCAAAGCAGCATAAAAGACTATCACAAGAGAGTCGTTGTAGACCTCGATCACCCCTGGAAGCTGCTGTTTCGGGAAGATGTTTCGCAGTTGTGTAGCCCCCGTGCTGACGACTTGATGCGGACTGATGCCTCCGAGGGTTGACAGTTTCTTGATGAGTTGACTATCCAGAATATTCTGTCCGACAGAGACAGAAATGGCTCCACCGAGCCCTTGTGCGAAGAAGACGAACGGCATGCCGGTTGGCGCGTCCGCCTTGCTCAACGCTGTCTGGGCGGCAATGTTGGTTTGTTGCAGTCCCAGACCAGTTCCAAACCCAAACAAAAATTGTGAACCTATCCACATCGGATGACGTGTATGGGGAGTGAACAGGCAAAGCAAACCTGTGCCAATCGGCATGAGAATCGTGCAGGCGATGATGGACGGGTTATAATATCCGACGCGACTGATAAAAGCCCCCGAGAGAATGGAAGCAATGACCAGGCTGAGAAGGGAGGGAAGGGTCGAGTATCCGGACGTGATTGCCGAGTCTCCTTTGATTGCCTGGAACCATATTGAAAGGTAATACACGACGAGCAAGAATGTCGATCCGAGGCAGAAGGCAATCCAAGCTGCAGATGCAACGGTTCGTTGTTTGGCGATTCGCGGCGGCACTGTACCATTGTCCTGTCTCCAGAATTGAATGGCGATGAAGGCGATAAGGAGCACACCGAAGACCACCAAAAGGGCGACCACTCGGCCACTGGACCACGCATAATCTTGGCCTCCCCATTGCAAGGCCAGGAGCAAGCAGACCATGCATGGGACAAAGACCAATGTGCCCGGGATGTCGAGGTTATTTAGCTTTTCTTTGAGTGTCAGGCCGCCGCGCGCAGGTTCTGTTTCTTCAACCACCAAGAACAGGAATACTAAGACGCAGGCTCCGATAGGCAGGTTGATGTAGAAGCACCATCTACGCGCGTGTTAGTACATTCCTACCCATCATGACGATCACGGAACATACCTCCAGGTCACACCGGTGGTAAAGGCACCGCCGAGTAAAGGTCCAGCAACCGATGCCACCCCAAATACTGCTCCAAGTAATCCCATGTAAAACGGCCGTTTTTCGAGAGGTGCCGCATACATCATGATGATCATGGAGCCATTGAAGATACCTCCCGCCCCGATACCTGAGATTGCTCTCCCCAAAATAAAAGCGAGCGAGCTTGGTGCGGCGCCGCAAACCGCCGATCCGATCTCGAACACGAAAACAAGTGTGAGAAATATCCATTTGGGAGAATAGAATGTATACATTCGTCCGAAGAAGAGCTGCAGTGCAGTCGATGGCAGTAGGAAAGCCGCATTATACTATTCCACCGTCGATTGTCAATACAGGTTAATTGGTGGCCATAAGAATTTCCACATACCCAGCCTGTATCGCCAAAACTCTGGAAGTGGTCAGTGATCTTCGGAAGGGCTGTCGCAATGATAGTCCTATCTAAAGCCACCAGGAAAATGGCAAGATAGATGCTGAGCAGGACAAGAACAAGTTTGATCCCCTTAGGATACTTGTCAGGTCGACTTGCGACTGCCTCAAGGGGGGACATGTCGACATTCACGGTGTCCTCCCCAGCGCGGTCTGAGGAAAGGTCCCTGTCCATTTCGTCTGATTGCTGTGTTGACTGTTTTTTCTTTGAAAATAACATGTTTGTTGTAGACGAAAAGAAAAGAACAAGACGGGTTTGAGAACAACTGAAAAGAAGGGTGCCTAGTGTTTGTTTGCAGGGGAAGGGAGTGAGGGTGACAACGAATACTTATGCAGTGAAAGTAAAAGATACAGACCAATCAAGCAAGGTGCTCACAATCATCATGGCCTGGAATGGAAAAGAATGGAGTCACTTCACAGAAGGCTGCGCATAAAGGGACTTTGACGGGATCAGAACTGGTCCGTCATACAGTTAAATCCGTCCGTAACGGAGGCTGTTTTGCCGTTACCGCCGTTATGGTGACGGATCCACCGCCTTGCGCCAAGAGCGAGAGGCTGTCCACCGCATTCTGACCGGGGTAGGAGAAAAAGTAAATTGGCCTGCATGTTAATCACAAGACCATCTCGCATTGATATATAGGATGGATTGTAAGGATGAAGCTAGAGGAGTTGTGAGTCGGACATAGAAAGCTGGGTGTGCTACACTGAAGTTGCGAAAGCTTAGCTGTGCTTATTTTTGCTCCAGATTCTCTAGCAGATTCGCCGGTAATTTATACTAGTGGACCCCAGCTGCAAGTTCCGTCCTTTACAGAGCGGCAACATCTGGTATCCTAAACAGGAATTATGTTAGAACGCTCCGTCTAATGGGACTTTTGAGCAGTTGCAGGTGCGCGTCCCACGTGTCTCAGGACGCGCTTAGTACCTACGCCGGCAAGTACCTCAGCACAGCACAACGGAAATCGGTCAGTCTCTGCGCACCGAACAAGACGGCATGCTGGCCTCTCCACCAAAAAGACGAAAGATAGGGAGCCCTGAACCAGACATTGATGCCACCGGGCATGCTGCGAAACCAAAACCCACTACGCCCACTAGAGCCTCGTATTTGTCGCCGACCAAAAGTTCGCTGGCACGCTCTCACCCGCACCTTCTTAATCAAGCTAAACCCCAGGGGACTTCAACATCAAGGGGAAAGAGCTTGAGGGAGGAAATATTGCACAAAGATCCCTCAGCTGCTGCACAGCATGAGACCAATGCAAACGTCCGGCCACAGGTCGATCATTCGAAGGATGGGTTAGACACGACGATAACAGCCGAAAACGAGGTCAATCACGGTGACATCACCCGCAACAAAACTACAGGGACCGTAAATACCAAACAATCTCCAGTTCAAGCCTCATCGCCTTTCAAAAACCGGAATTCGACACATCCAGACCGGCCCAACAGAGGAAAGCTCAACGACGAAACCCTACCCCCGCTGACAACGCCCGCTCTTGTACGAAGAGGAGAATCTCGACGGGTACCCGCTCACGCCCCGAGCCATGAGCCCGAACTGCCGCCGACACCGGTGCAACTGGGTCTGAGTCCTGCCCCAGACAAGCCCCGGGGGTTGACGTCAAGTAGCAGTCCTAGAAGATCCTTGACAGGCAGTGGGAAGAGCAGGCGGAGGACTAGAGGCTCGCTCGTTACAAGCAGTCCCCTGAAGCCAAAAGCACGACCGCCGGCAGTCGCCCGAAATGAAGGTTCATCCGATGAACACGACGAGGTCGCCGAGGCGCAAGAGAGTGAAATTGACCTACGACATGAGGGGGACATATCAATTGAGGTCAAAGAAAGACAATCTAGTCTTCGCTCGTTGAGGGAGAAATTACAGCAGCTCAGAACCGGGAATGACTTATTGGAGACCTTGATTGAGCATGGCGGAGATTTAAGCACCGGGGATGTCTCGATTCTGGAGGAGTCCTATCTTGACGGAATACCACAGGAAGACGATCTGCGCTTTCCTAAGGACATGACCATAACACATCTTACATTGTTTGCCCCAGGTAACCTGCAACTGCACAGTCGCACAGAACTCCGTCAAGAGGATGGTCGCCCCAAAGCTGTCCACTATCTGACTGTCACAGCACCCCCTCCATGGCTCCCTGATGTCTTTTCTTTCAGCTTTGAAGTCGTTGTCGACACCGAAAACGTCGCGGTCGAGCACTTGCAGCTGTTGGGAAGGAGCGAGAAGCGAGGACCAAGTTCTACGATGACCAGCATTTCCCAATGGCTGTCTGCTCGGCTGGAGAATCCTCTCCATCGTCGCGACGTTGGTGGGTTGATTTGGGCCATAGGGAAATATTTTGGCGTCATGGTCGAGCGGGCCAAGGTCTTTCGGCGCCTGGACACCTTCTACAAGTCGCTCGACACGGAAAATCCGGACAACATTCAGCAGGACGAAGCCGAAGAGCTTAGTCAGGACGACACCGTTGACTTGAGTCGGTGGATGCACAAGAGCCAGCTACAACTTCCTGTAGCCGCCCGGAGCGTCGGGACAGGCAGGCCACCGTGCAAACCGAGTATCATGTTAGTATGGGACATTGAGCTTGACTGGACTGGGTCCATAACATCCTTCCCTTCCATATCTGTGGGCGGAGTCTCCACAAAGGCTGAGGCAAGGTTGAAGGATGTCTTTTCCAGTTTGCTTCCCTTGAAAGGCGTTACTAGCGCCGTCGATGGTGTTTGGAAACTCGCACACGGTGATTATGAGAACCAGGAGCTTCTGAAAAAAACTGCAGGCAAGACACCGGCGGCCTGACTGGTCGCTTGTTCCTACGAATGCTGATGAGAATATGAATGTATAACTTGAGGCGTATCGAGCGAGCGAACGAGAGCGAAATGATAGCACACAGATAATGCATTGACGAGCCCGGGCAGATGTTGTACGCTACTGCTTACATGGAACCTCAGCTTGCAGACAAGAGAATCGCATACAAGCTTGATGTACCCCAGGGGATCTGTCATAACACCAAGTTTCTGAAAGCCCACTTCTTGCATATGAATTTTCATTTTCATTGGTATCGCCTTGTTGAGAATTCCGTCAATGGCCTGGATGAGACGACATGACGATTATCCTCGAAACCCGTTGAGCTTATCATCGGGCCGAACCATAGCACAACCGTCACCGCTTGTAAGTGCTTTGATTTCCCATGCCATGCACCTCGTCCACAGGCATGGATTCACAGGCTCCAGAAGGCGTGAGAAAAGACAAATGCCCTCGAGGCACTGTGGCTGCCAGGGGGGAGCACAAGCCCTTTCAGTTGCTCATCACCATTGTTTTTCGGTTGCAATCATCCCTACACAACTCCCGTTCTTTTCGAAATGTCAAGCGTCTATTTCTTCTTGGCCTCCTCAGCATCGGCCTTGGCCTTGGCTCTCTTCGCCCGGACACCGAGCAATCTGGCATCAGATCTGGCGATTCTCAACTTGCGGTAAGCGTTCTCCTCGCCCTTGGGGAGGTCACCCTTGCTGATCTCGGAGAAGCCGTGCTTCAAGCCAACACCGCTGTCGATCGGGATGGCGGTGGAGACCTTCTTGATGGTCTTGCTCTCATCTTCGGCCAGCTTAACCTCTTCGGCGGAGCTGTCGAGTTTCTTGTGTTGACCAGATTTGCGCGGGAACAGGATCAAGCGAGCCTTGTAGGCCTGGAGGCGGGCAACGTTGGTGGCGAGCGATTCTTGGGAGGTGTTTTGGCGGCGGTGGTCAACGGCGATACCGATCGTGGGAGCGAGCTTGCGCGGGATACCGGCTTCCTGTAGAACCAGAAAAGAAAACTCGAATTAGTAACTTGTTCTTTCCAATTGTACGTGTGTAGGCCATATTCCATGATCGCAACTCTTTCCAGCCCGCATGTTCAATTCGAGGTCGGTTTCCTAGTTGAAAGAGGGCAACGTCTTTTTCTTCCTTGATCACACAAAAGCCCTTGCTCTCTCATCTGTTGTGACTTGCGAACCTCCCACCCCTTCTCTTTAATCCAATGTGCGGCATGCAGGAGAAAAAACAGGTCGTTTTAATCATACCTTCAACTCAACCAAGGTGAAACCCCGGCCAGCTCTCGCACGGCGGTTGTATTTGACGGTAGGGCATCGGACGACGGGTCTGAGTTTGTCGACGGGTCGGGGAGCGACGGCGGCGGCCTTGGACAGACGAGCAGCCCGTCTTCGAGACTTGCGGCCGGCCTGGTCGAAGTGGACGCGAACCCGGCGTTGCCAGTCCTTGCGGAAGTGGTTGTTGGGCAGCTGCTGGTTGTGTTTGATCGCCATCTTGATCTCCCTGACGATGTGCTCTGCTCACAACCCTGGAGACTGGTGTTGTCGAAAGAAAGAAATCGAGGTTTTGGTCGGCAAAGGTCGTGCGGTGTTGCAGAGGCACTGGCGCAGCCGCTTGAGACTTTCGCTGGGCCCGTTGTGCAATTCCGAGGCTTGGCACTCAAAGTTCTGCCAAGATTGTGCCCTAGTCATGTGACTGCAAGTCTCCAGTCGCAATCCCATCCCAGCCTCGCGGCGCCAGCCTTGTCTCTATTTGCAGCCATTCCGTGCACCTTCAGGTACGTGCTGTAGGGTTGAACAATATTGCATTTACTGTGCCCCTGTTTCCCAGCCGTTCGTGCCCTACTAGTACTCCCACCTACAATTACAATGTTGTACAAAATTGCACAATATGTTTCTTTTGAAGATGAGAAATTTCTTTGTTCACTCATATGACTGAGCTTGAGCGAGTATCATAATCAATACATCCTGCCACAGGGCCATCCTGGCCTCAAAACTCTGCACAACGCCAAAAAACTGAATGGGGTATCGTTACAACCATATTGTGAAAAATGTTCAGATTCCTCGCTGGAACCAGCGGTTTCACTGACTCCAAGATTCAATACCAAGGCCAACACCTTGAGATATCTTCGCCTTTTTCGCTTTGATATCGGATTCTCCAAAACTTGCTCCACGTTTCCTCGTCTGGGTAGACTTCTTTATCGGACCGAACAATTTGGTCTGAAGGAGATTACTTGAACGCTCAGCGTTCTGTGACAGTCTCAAGCTCTCCTGGTTCCCGGGATTTCTGCGTAGCATGTCACTCGCCAAGGAACTGGCCTGCGATTCTGGAATGTTGTCGCCGTCCCCGTCTTCGGCATCGGAAATGGATATGGTACTGTCGCGGTCATTACGATCTCTTTCTTCCGACTCCCTTGTGAAACGAGAGGCAGGAGCAGATAGCGGGACCGCTGACTCAGGGTAGCCTTCATGCGTAGTAGGCCGCGTCTGAGCTGGTGTATGGTGCAAGGATGATAATGAATGCGCGCCACGGGTGTGACCATGCTTGAATTTGGATGTATGGGATTTGGTCGGAGTAGAAGGGACACTGGCACTTTCTTGGCTCAGGACCTGATCCGCAGCAAGTAGTGCAGCAATATTGGCATGGTTTGGGGCAGACTCGGGGAACCGCGGGACGACTTTCCGCTGCGGCGTAGTAAGGGTGTCGCGAGGCGTCGTATAGGACGGGGACATGCTTTTGAGGCGGCTGAAGTGCTCCCTGTTTTCGCGAATACGTCTCTTCAGACGATCGTTCTCTTCTTTCAACAAGTCACACTTGTCTTTCTCCGCCTCCAACAACTTTCTCACTCGCGCAAGCTCCTCCTCAGCCTCATCCCGCTCCTCCTCCAACACCTTGCACGTCCGAGTTAACGCTTCAACCTGTGGCGACGGGGATGATTGCAGATGCGGGCGGTATATGGAATTTGTATTTCTGTTGCGATGGTCGGCGGCTTGAAGTACCTCGACCTCTCTGCGTGTCATTTGATGTTCCACCTCAGCACGTTGCGCTGCTTCCTCGGACTCCATGGTTAACAGGCTGTGCTGCAACTTAAAATGCGCCGCAGACGTTCTTGCTTCTTGGACGGCTGCCACTAACTCCCGCGCCATATTTCTCAATTCCTCAATGTCGGCTTTGGATATGGCGTCCGGAGTAGGCAAAGCATGTAGAACGTTTGCTCTCACGGTGGTGGGCGGTGAAGCAAGCAAGGCACCACCGGAACCAACACCCATGCGGTTTATTGTATGAAATCGAGGCGGTTGTGTCGAAGGCGGCGGAGTCATGCTGGAAGACATTGCTCGAGGAGAACTGTAGGCCGATTTGCTCATACTATCTGCAGACCGAGTGCGCCCAGGAGGCGGAGGTGTTGAGGGAATGACATTGTCCTCGGCCGACATATCTCTCTGTGATTCTGCCATACCAACAAATTGCGATCGCAAAGAAGAGAAGATGTTCGAGTGCGAATATTTCACTATTTAGAGCTGCGAGGGCCTGATGCGAAGGACGGTTTACGACAGTCAAGATCGGCGCTGGATTGATCTGTCACTCGGGACGGTATCGATAAAGGGTGGAGTTGAGGGACGCAGGCGGAAAGGTGACAAGATGATGACGGGTTACGGTCGAGCCGCCAAATGGCACATTGTCGTGTTGAGGGATGATGTCTGTGAACCAAACTCGCGGTTGAAGGATAAATGGAATAATACATGCAACAAGCTGGCAGAGTATAATTCACAGGCTGGTAGAGGTGGATACCAGTATGGCAATAGTAGACGTTGTCATTGAGGTGTAGAGAGGAGAAGTCGAGAGGCTGGGGGCAGCCAGACTGCTTGACTCAGGCTCTACTAGGACACTGGAGACGACTAGAAGCACTAGTGGTGCTTGAAACTGACCCAAGCGACCCATAACATGGCAAAAGGCACACTAGTAGCAATAGTGTCTGTTAAGTCATGTGGGTGCAAAGTGGGCGTGTACCACCGGGGCGTTTATCTCAGGCACTGCACCTGTAGGGTAGGCGGGCCTGGAGCGCAATAATAACCCCTATTGTACGCCTAAGCCCAGCACGCTGGGGCCCGGTTCGTTATGGCATCGGCAGTGGCCCGTTATCCGGAGAGGATTTAGGCTTGCTAGTAGGCACTGTTGTCCAGTGCTAGGAGGTGTCAACGAAAACTCCGAATCTACCCTCACGGAGATCATTCGTTATGCACTGGATAGTGATGTTTGTTTATTGCTAGTTACAGTCGTTTGACACTTTAACTCACGTCGACTCTCACCGGCTGCCGGTCGCTTGGACAACCAGTCGATCACTGCAGCTCGCTTCGAGTTTTGTTTGTTCCCGCTTCTTGATGACCCTGAGGGACTTTTGATCCTCCCATCGTCCACTCTCCGCCTTTCGACTTGATAGCTTGCTAGTAAACAATCCACGACCTGTCAACACGTCCGTTCGGTTCACAATCGAGCTGGGCTGGTTGAGCTCGGACCGCATCCCTCTGTCGCTCTCTGATTGACATATACCTGTGCAGGGGGAAGTTAACCAGGCTCTCAATGTTCGGTAACCCAATGGATTAATTGTTTTCCTATGGATCTCATGCAGCAAGAGAGAATTACCAAACGTATAATCTGATCCATACGTGTACCGTCTGCTTGCTCTGATAACAGAGCAAATATGGACCACGAACAGGGATCTCGCATTCCTCATGGTGCTCGTGGCAGCATACCTCGTCTGTCGCGGCTCCCTATGCCACGTGCAATCGCCTCCAGCGACAACCTGAGACTTACCGTTCGAACGCAAGCGGTACCAGGAGCCCGCCAACATGAACTGCGGAATATCTCTCACCTCCCACGGCCCTCGGGGGTCAGCGACCCCTTGGGAGAGACATTCAATCGATCCATCCGTTCAAGGTATGGTTGGAGCGATAATAATGGAACCCAGAGACATGTATCTCCGGTCAGAGAGGCCCTTCGCGAAACGCAGTCCACCTCTCTTGAGAGGACACCTCCCAAGCCACTCATTGAACCTCCTATCCATGACAACGGTGACGAGAATCCAAGCAGGAAGGATGAGGGCATGCAATTACACAAGGAGAAGCGCAGACCTCGACCTTCTTTGTCGGAGAGGACGATGGAGACACTTGCGCAGGTTTCTCCCTGCCCATCTCCCCAGCGAAGGACGAGTCTATCGGTACACGACGGCAAGATGCCTCCACCGTTACGCCCAGCGTCGACTCTCAAGGAATCTCGCCCATCCTCTCCGGCAGCATCTCGCCCAATATCACCAACAAGAAAACCATTCAGACCTCCGGGGAGAATCTCACCCACCAAAGACAAATCAGCTCTTCCCCCTGTCATCTCTCCGGATGAGATTTATACCCCACCCAGGGCTTTCGTAAGAGGCCAGCACACAATGACCGAGAAGCCTCTGAGACCGCCAAGAAGGTCCATCAGCTCTGTTTTCGAAGCTCAGTCGCAGGATACTGTCGAAAACCCCCCTATCAAAGTCTCTGCCCAAACAGTGAAAGTCAGGCCACACCCTGGAAGCAAAACACTCAACTCCCAGAATCCATTGTCTTCCATCTTCCGAGACCCTTCAACAGATACACTAGGTCACACCAAGGCTAAGGCACCCATTGACAACGACCGCGGACGACTTCTCAAGTCACGGTCAACTGGGAAGACTGTGGCTCCCTCAGCTTCATCTTCAGCACGTTCCAAGACCTTGAAGCCTACGACAGATAGACAGCCGGCCCAGAGCGTGTCGGCAGTCCCAAGCCCGGAGGCTACCAGCTCGCCGAAGTCTTCCGCCGCTTTACGGCAAGCAGTTGCCTCTGCCAAAGCTGCTAGGAGAAAGGCCGCAACTGGCGGGTTATCTAATCCCGTACCAGTTTCAGAGACTCCGGTGTTTATGTCGCCATGGAGCATGGATGGATTAATCATGGCCGGTGACAACAAGACCTTGCTGCGAACTCGAATTCAGCAAGCTGCGACCACCGGCAAATTGGACATTGTGGGGATGAACTTGAAACGTCTGCCGGCAGAAGTGAAGGATATGTATAATGCGGAAAACAGCACGATTAACTGGTCTGAGATGGTAGATTTAGTGAGACTGGTTGCCGCGGACAATGAGATTGAGGAGCTGGAGGACCATTTCTTCCCTGACTATACTGCAGCCGAGCTGGAGGATGATGACGAAAAAAGCAATCAATTCGGCGGCCTCGAGACGATCGACCTGCATAGAAACAAACTCCAGCAGCTACCTATCGGCATCAGACGGCTGGAGAGATTACAAACGCTGAATCTGAACAGCAACAGGTTCACCAACGACGTCATCGACATTGTCAGTCAAATTCCCGGGCTGAGAGAACTCAGGCTCGGTGAGAATGTCCTAAATGGTGCATTGAATTTGCGGGCTGGCCGCTTCGAGCATCTCCAGGTACTCGATTTGCACAGCAATAGGATCGAGCGCATTGATGAAGAAGGGCTTGCTCGACTCAAAAATCTTAAGGTCCTAGATATTTCCCACAACAAGCTCACAACGCTTCCTTGGGATATTCTATCGACGCTACCGCTGACAGAACTGAATGGGTCAAAGAATCAATTATCCGGAACACTGTTTGGAGGTCAGACTTCCCTTCACGCATTACGCAGGTTGGATGTTTCTTATAACAGACTTGATGGAGTGTCTGATGTGGAGCTTGATCTGCCTGAGCTTCGCTCGCTTGTTCTGGACGGAAACAAAATAACTCGCCTACCCGACTTGACCAAATGCAAGGAGCTGCAGATACTCAGAGCAGCAGAGAATCAATTGGAGGACATACCTCCTTCGCTCGTGCATTTGCAAACTCTAAAGAGCGGCGACTTTAGCCACAACAACATTCGGCTTGTTGACACCGGAATAGCGAGGTTGGCAAACCTTTCAAGCCTCAATTTGGCGGCCAATCCTCTCCGAGAGAGGAAGTACCTCACGATGACGACAATGGAGCTCAAGAATGATCTCGAGCGGAAACTGGCTTCTGATCAGACGGATTCAGAGGCTCTGCGTCCTCAGAATGGGGTATCTGGTACCCACCGATATCAGCCTGCTGGTGGTATACTGGATTTATCCTCCCAGTCCCTTACTGTCGTCCAGCTGCAGGAGGTCGATCTAAGCCACACAGACGTCCCGATACACACCTTGAAACTTTCTAACAACGACCTCTCCGAGTTTCCAGTCACACTTCTCTCTCATCCGGCTCTCAAATACTCCTTGCGGTCTCTGGACCTCAGCCATAACCCACTCCAATCCATAAATTATTTGGGTTGCGAGCTCTTCCTTCCTAATCTCAAGTCTTTGTTCATTGTGAGCACAGGGCTCACCTCACTCGACGCCTTAACAACCCATTTGAAAGCGCCCTGCCTGACAGAACTGAACATTTCATGCCACCGACTGACAGGTAAGGTGCCATGGGTGCGTGCATGGTGGCCGAGCTGCCATACCTTACTCGCGACCGACAACTGGTTCACCAGTGTCGAAGTCGAGGGAGTCCGAGGTCTTGAGGTTCTGGACATACGGAACAACGAAATTGATAGTCTACCACCGAAGCTAGGATTGCTCGGGAACCTTCCGGGCACCACAAATTCGGGGGGAAAACTCAGAGTCTTGGAAGTCAGCGGCAACAAGTTCCGTGTCCCAAGGCAGTCGGTCATTGAAAAGGGAAGCGAGGCAATTCTGAGAGATCTGAGGCGCATGATACCTGAGCAAGAAGTGCCAGATGAATGGAAAGACGCTGTTTGAAAAGTCCTTCGCGCTTTGGGTGCCGCTCGTGGCAGATGCCTTCTTCACTTTTGTTGAAGCGATTAAGCAAGCGGCTGCATTGATATATGTACAGATCCCATTGACTTTTGTTTTACTGGGCTTGTCACGGGGTTTGGGCATGGATTTGTACAGCAAGATCTTCTGGTGATCATGACCATTCACTCAACCCTATGTATTACTATTATATTGTCTTACTGAGGCCAATGTCGGTATGTTTTGTATGAGTAGATTGACCCAAAAACATTTACACAATGTTTCAAATCAAAAGCCAAAACAGAACTTGAGATTTTAATCTCATTATCTAGCATGTACGTAGGATAAATAACAGCTGTCTCAATAAGAGCACGTGGATAAGATGCTGAGAGACACGAGGCTGAACTTGAATCGGAGAACATGCAAGGCTGTGAAAACCGGACTGTCACTGCGGGCGGTGAAGCCGGGCAATATTTTTGTCCCGTTTGTTGATCGCATTCGAGTCGTCGCATCCGAACGACGTGCAACTTACTTCTCAATACCTAGTATCTGCAGGATCACGGACAGGACAGCAACGCTGCTAGATATTCAACGGTCTCCTCTATACAATGTCCAGTATGACTAGGCTTCCCGCGACTCAAGATTTCCCTTTGACTAACAAAACAATGGCAGGCCAGTTCGCAGTGTCCGACGTCCCCGCCGATGCGATATCCGCGCTGAGGTTTTCACCACACTCAAATTCGTTGCGGTTTGCCGTCTCGTCGTGGGACAGGAATGTGTATTTGTACGAACTGTCTGAAGGCAAGGTGTGCACACAACTAGCAAAATTTGAGCATCGAGCGCCAGTGCTGGACGTGTGCTTTGGGAAAGACGACAATGAGATCTACACCGCATGCCTAGATTGGGATGTTCGACGGTGCGTACACATACACCAGGCTCCAGGAGAGTTCTGTCTGAGGCTAACCAACATGACAGAATCGATGTGGCTACGGCAACTCAAACGGTATTAAGCACGCACGACAACGGCGTGCGATCGGTCGTCTACAGCAAGGAACATTCGCTGGTCATCTCGGCAGCATGGGACTCGACGATTCACATCCATCCGGGCGGCGACGGAGCCGAGTGGTCGACGGCGACGATCAATCTACCTTTCAAGCCCTTTTCGCTCGCGGTGTCGCCTTCGAAGCTCGTTGTCGCAATGGCCAACCGTGCCCTACACATCTACGAGTTGAAGACGCTGGCAAGCGAATGCAAGAGCTCGACCAACTCGCTGCAGAATAGACTGGACATTGAACCCTGGCAGCGGCGGGAGAGTAGTCTCAAGTTCATGACGAGGGCGGTGGACTGTATGCCCAACGACGAGGGCTATGCGTCGTCCAGCATTGAGGGCCGTGTCGCGGTCGAATGGTTCGATCCGTCCAACGAGTCGCAGGCGCGCAAATACGCTTTCAAATGCCATCGCCAGCCCGTGGACGATGTCGATGTCGTTTATCCTGTCAACGCGCTTGCATTTCATCCTATTCACGGCACTTTCGCCACCGGCGGTGGAGACGGAGTCGTGGCCATCTGGGACGCCATTGCGAAACGAAGAATCCGCATCTACCCTAAGTTGCCGTCGAGTGTCGCGGCCGTTTCGTTCAGCTCGAATGGGAAATACCTCGCCACTGCAATCAGCCCGGGATTCGAGGACGGGAAGGACGAAATCACAGAGGGTACGGTCGGGATCTACATTCGTGAACTGGGCGAGAACGAAGTCAAGAGAAAGGCAAAGTGAAAAGCCAACGTATTCGCCAAAAAAAATCAAAAAAGGTCTATTCAATCCGAGGGTACGACCATGTCTAACAATTGCCAGCCGGAGCAGCCTCTGCTTCAGCCGAGTGCACCGGGATCAACGGAGGGTATCTGGCGACAATGGAGTGGCGCTTCTCTCGGGCTCGTCGCAGGGCCACAGTGCCGTCAGCCATGCCGAAGTAGCACGCAACGGGTCGCTGGCCTCCAACGACTCCCGCCCTCAAGGCCTCGGGCCCGGTTGGTCCGCAGAAAAGACCAACAGCAAGTACACCGTTGATATCCTTGATGGCCCTGGCGAGCTGTTCCACCTCCCAGTAGCCGCCTTCGCCGTTGCCGAGTTTGGTTTCTGTCAGATCGTCGGCTATCAGAAGCGGGTGTGGGAATGGCGCATCCACAATGAAGAAGTCCTGGTCGGTCTTGACTGGACCTGCTTTGAGCATGTGTCCTTCGCGGATCTTGGGGCCTATGCCGGTGGGACTTCGGCTTCCTAGCATCCGCAGTCGTTTCATCACTTGCCGGGCAGCCTTGGGCTCGACTTCTATAGGCACGGTCGGCCACTTTGTGACCAGACGCGGTTGGAGTTTTCGATAGTCTGTCTCACAGTGTTAGCAAAGGAACCCCTTCCCTTTTTCGCCGGTACAGTCAAGAGAACATACCGGCAACACAAATGAATTGCTTTGCGCGCATAGCCACAAGTTTTTCTTGGTAGAGGCAAGCGCCCCCTCCTTTGATGCAGTTCAGTTCTTCGTCCACTTCGTCTGCGCCGTCAAAGGCAATATCAATCATCGCATCGTCCGGAAGTGCATCAAACTCGATGGGAACCAAGCCAGCAGTTATGATCAGTTGCTTTGACTGGTAACCCGTCGGCACAAATCCCACTCTAGAAAGGTCCGTCCCCAAGTTCTTGATCGCTTCAACCACGTAGACAATGGTCGTTCCCGAACCGATACCCACGAAGCGAGGGTTCTCGGGGAAATGGTTTCGCACAGCTTCGATGGCCGCCGCTTGTTTCGCAGCTTCGATTTCGGCCATTTTGTCGGCAAGCACGGCGCTCGACTGGAAGTGCCTTTTAGGTAGAGGTGAAGTTTGCGCGGTCCTGAATAATAGAGGACTACGTCGCACAGGCTGGGATATATGTGAAGGGGCGCGGCTCAATCTAACTTTGAAGAATTGTTAGCTGCGGGTGTGGCATGACGAGAAGCATGGGCGGGCGTCCGGAGACTCACATGCACAGCCTAGAGTGGACCTTAGATTCATGTATAGCCGCAGATAAAACGACAAGCAACCTACATACGTGAAATCCCAGAGCGATCGCCTAGCTGGAGACACCTGAGGATGGAGATGTTGTCGTCTCCAGAGCAGGGTTCTTCGAGGTAGGAAACCCAGCGTGATGGCTTCAATGGTTGAGGAGTGAATTGAGCCTCTTTTTTTCATCCCGCTGGGATCGCAATTCTTAGCATGCAGATAGCGGGACAAAATGCGCAAATCCAGAATGACGTCGACCGCTCAACCTTCCTTTCCTGACAAATTCTAGTAGTATTAGGACAGCGACGGTAGTCGTATACTTCACTGCTGTGTCAACACTACAACGATGGTCATGCTGCCTCAGACGACGGCGACATCTCCAGTAATGCATTGGTAGGCAATCCCTGTAAAAGAGACTCTGGAATGCTCGAAGTCCGCTCTGCTCATACACCAGACTCCCCATCTCCCTCCTGCTCCTTCGTCGCGACCACACACCCTTCAGACTCCAATCATGGCCGAGATCGCGCCCAGAGAAGTCACTCCGCCACCTCTACAAGCCCCAACGGCCAAAGAGAGGAAATACGACAGGCAGTTGCGGCTATGGGCAGCATCGGGGCAGCGGGCGCTGGAAGAGTCCCATGTGCTCTTAGTCGTCGGTGACGAGAACCACGGCTCAAACAGCAGTGTTGCGGGCGTTGAAGCCTTGAAGAACTTGATCCTTCCTAGCGTTGGGAGCTTTACGATTGCCGACTCTGCACAAGTTACACCGCAAGACTTGGGCGTCAATTTCTTTCTGGAGTCTGACGGCCTTCACAAATCAAGAGCAGAGGAGACACGGCGGCTTCTATCAGAGTTGAATCCGGATGTGACCGGGCACGCCATCACCGTCCCTCTAGCAGAGTGGTTGCCGGTCGAAGGGTCTTTGAAGCCATATAACCTCATTATTGTTTGCGGTCCCATATCATCAGAGATTCTTCAGCGGATATGCCAGTATGCGCTGCAGAACTCAATACCAGCAATTTACGTACAGTCCGCCGGCTTCTATGCGGCTTTCTCCATCCAACTCCCTACCGAATTCCCCATAGTCGACACTCATCCCGACCCCGAGAGCACGCAAGACCTCCGCTTGCTTGCACCCTGGCCTGAACTAGAAGCTGCCGTGGACTCGCTGGGCGATCTCACATCCATGTCAGATCACGACCACGGCCACATCCCTTACATTCTGCTCTTGTTATATTATTTAAGGCAGTGGAAGGCCAGCCACAACGGCAACGTCCCCTCAAATTTCAAGGAAAAGACCGAATTCCGCGACCTGGTGCGTTCGGGAGCAAGGACCGACAACGCCGAAGGCGGCGAGGAGAACTTCGACGAAGCGTGTGCGGCCGTCTTGAAGTCGATCGCTCCGCCTCCTATTGGCAGCGGCTGCAGAGAAATGATGAGTATGCCGTCCTGCACCAATCTGACGGCCGGCTCGGCCAACTTCTGGGTCGTCGCAAACGCCGTCACGTCCTTTTACGACTCGCACGGCGTACTCCCTCTGCCAGGGTCCTTGCCGGACATGAAGGCCACCAGTGCAGAATACATCAAGCTACAGGGCATCTACAAGGCAAAGGCACGAGCCGATGTAGCCGAAGTGATTCAACTGGTTCGTCAGACGGAGAAGTCGCTAGGACGAGCCACACCCGTCCCTGAAACCGAAATCGAAGCCTTCTGTAAGAATGCCTCTCACGTCCGCGTTTTGACGAATACCAACAATGATCCGTTCCCGTCGCTCAGGCTTGCCATGAGTGACCCCAAAACAGTTTCTCGTCTGGCCTCTCTGATCGAGAACGACTGGGAAGCTCTCCTTCCTGTATTCGTGGCACTCAACGCAAAGGCGACTCCCTCTTACCAAATAGATGTGACGGCGCTATCTTCGGATCCTGAAGTACAGGAGAATTTGTCCAAGGCAATTGCAGAGGTCGAGCGAGTTGCAGGTGGCGAGCTGCACAATATCTCCAGCGTGATCGGGGGCATGGTGGCGCAGGAGTCGATCAAGCTGTTGACCAGGCAGTATGTTCCCGTTGCCGGAACATGCGTGTTTGACGGCATCAGGAGCAAAAGCGGTGTGTTCAAAATCTAGAAAGTGACTACGAAAGGAGCATTTGGTGTACCACGAGGGGGCGTTACTCCTTCTTGACTGACCGCAAGTTGGGCGCGCAATGGGCATCGCACGAATGAGATGAATCAAAAAGTCATGTTAGCCATAGCAGATCGGGGAGCAGAGAAGCGGAAAGCATTACATTATGGACATAAAACTGCCATTTAATTCTTGATATCTTGTGTGGGCAGGCGTATCTGATGGAGCCGTGGAGCATGAGTGATTTGCATTGTATCCCTTCCCTTTGTCAAATCAAGCGATATTGAATTCGTCAGCACCACCTCCCAACACCATCAACTTGTTCTTGCGGATCTTCTCGCGCATTTTCCTGGCCGCCTCGTCCGCGTCACCCGTGTCATCCAAGTCAGCATCACGTTTCCCGCCAGTAGCAGCAGTGCCCGAGTCTCCTTTGGTTCGGGCTTGTTGCGATGTACTACCACTAACAGCTCTACGACCACCACTACCGCCACCACCTCTCTGACCAACAACATTGACCCGGCCAGGGGGGTCACGCAGCCCAAAAGCCTTAGCCAAATGGCCGAGATGCAAATCTTTGATATCGAACCATTTCCGCTCGGCGCCGACATGGGTGGCGTAGGCGCGGACATGGCTCTGAAAGGCACGCTTGGCCAGTTCTTTGTGCGCCGGACTAGACAGGACCCAGCGCTCAACGTCGAGTTGGAACTCGGTGGCGCGGGCTTCCCAGTCTTGACCAGCTTTGCTGGTTTTGGTCGCAACCACGCCCGTCAGAGGCGAGAAGCCCTTCTTGAGAACCTCGTCGGCCGTCGATGCCGTGACGTTGCGAGAGGTGTCGGTGGCGTTTTCCGAGGACGAGGATCGCTTGTACGAGCTCTTCAGGACGTCGACGTAGCCTTCCTCTTTGCCCGGCAACAAGAAGATGATGGCGCGTCCGTCGCGGCCCAAGCGTGCCGTGCGTCCAATTCGGTGAAGGTGGTCGTCGGAGCTGAATGCCGGGTCGTACTCGATCACTAGGTCGAGATTAGGCAGGTCGAGTCCGCGCGATGCCACGTCCGTGGCGATCAGGAGTGATGGCGCCGTCGTCTGCTCGAAGTGCTTGACTATGTTTGTCCGGGTCGCTTGGGGGAGTGAGCCGTGCAGTTTGTAGAGCGTGACGTTGTTGTTGGGAGATGAGAGGATTGGGGAGGGCGATATTGAGTCTGATGAATCGGGTGTCGTGGCAGTAGTGGTGGTGGTCGATGTCGAGCGTTTTTTAGCGTCTTTAGTGTCTGCTTCGGCAGAATCAGAGGATGAGGCTTCTCCATCAGCCTCAGTTTTGGTTGCGGTTGTAGTAGATGTCGCTTTCGAATCGTCCACTTTTTCATTTTCCGAGGCTCTTGTAAACACCTTGTGGTGGAACTCGACCGAGTCCGCGCACGAGACAAAGACAATGGCTTTCATGACCGACCCCTTGCGTGCAAATGTCCGCTTCAGCAACGCCGTCAGCGTCACCAGTCGCAGCTTGGCCGCGACAACCACGTAGGTCTGTTTTAGTTGTGCTGGAGCGAGGAAGGCCGAGTCGGGCCCGTCAGGGGTGGTGCCGTTTGTCCCTTGGTCGTCGGTGCTGCCTGGGTCGCCTTTGATCAGGACGGCATCCTTGAGACTGATCTCACCCAGCTTCTGGACGTTCATCTTCAGCGTTGCGGAACAGAGCACGGTCATTCGGTTTTCAGGAAGACCAGGCCTGCTGCTCTTCCTCTTCTTCTGGTCCAGAGTCTTGACGATCTTGGTAATGTCCTCTTCAAACCCGAGATCCATTAACCGATCGCCCTCGTCGAGGACGAGGTACCGAACATTGCTGACATCGAGAGCCTTGGTGTTCTCGAGGTGATCGACAAGCCGGCCAGGAGTTGCAACCAAAATGTTCAGGCCCTTACGTAGTCGTGCCTTTTCGGACTTTTTCTTCTCCCCGCCAATCACTGTTCCAGCGACAATGTACCGCGCACAACCTAGCAAGCGCTCAAGGACCACCGATATTTGTTTGCATAATTCTCGTGTCGGCGCGAGTATAATGGCGAATAGCCCGGAGTCACGGTGCAGCGATGCGTCGTGGGCCGTGGCCTGTTGAATCTTCCGCTGCTCCGACATTGTGATTATTCTTTGGACTATTGGCAGGAGATATGCGAGTGTTTTCCCGGATCCCGTCTCGGACTGTATAAATGCATCATTGTCTTCTTTCAACATCTGCGAGACCGCCGCCTTCTGGATCGCCGTGGGGTTCTTCAGGTTCATTTTGGTCAAGAGGTGGGCGGAAAGCGTGGGCGAAAGGCCGAGGGAGGTGAAAGTGTCGATGCCGTCGACCAGAGGAGCATTGGAGGGAGCGGTTGGCTTCTCTTCTTCCTGTACGTCCTTGGATTCCCCCACAGCGGTTGAGGGCTTGGGATTGTAGGTAAACAAAGAGGAAATCACTTCGCGAGGGCCCGTAGGCTTCTGCTCACTGCGTCTCTGCGCATTGCCTTCTCCGTCCGTATGATTAGGCGCATACCCGTTCTCACGTCTCCTCTTGGCCGGCCGGCCATCTGGAAATTCGGTCAAATGCGCAGAATGATCGTTCGGACGCCGTTGGCTGATCGGAACACTGTTTGCGTCGCCTGGTCTCCCCGATCGGACTCGGTGGGCGGACCTTTTCGCCTTGAGCCGGTCTCTCCATGATCCACCTTTGAACTTCTGCGCGCTGGTGTTGAGGTCGGCATCCACAGCAAAGTTCAGAAACATGCCATCGTCTGCCATGGTGGGCAGGACGGCTGTATAAAGAAAGCCGAGGTTTGACTCGGGTGATGAGGCTGGTGGAGGGAAAAAAGATGCGAGGCTCTCGAAACTTTTTTAGAGCGACGTTGAAGAATGCGGAGAGACAGAGACACTGCGACTCCGATTGGTGGCCTCCCGCCCGCCCAACAAGGCACAACATACTGTAAGTGATTCCAGCTCCAGCCTCTTCTCAACACCACGCTGCAGTTTCCATCATGAATGCTTATGAGTGCCCGTGAAAAAGTTTGTTTGCGCTCACGGGGCTCAAGATGAAGCAGCTGTTCCTTGTGTCGAAAAATCCTCAAGCCGCCTCAAGAACCTTCAGCTTACGAGCACCCTTACCATGGAGAGAATCGCCCCGAGAACAAACCGCTTTCGGAGTTTAGGGGGCCTTGTATGCCACCGACCTGCCCTTGTCTCGCCGCGGGCAATATACAGACCCTTTTGGGAGCCACCACGATGTTCCTCTAACACGAGTAATCCTTCAACACCCTTCCCGGTCTTTCGCGATGTTCCTCCGCTGCGCGAGGTGCGGCGGAAACTGCTACGAGAAGGGAAAGAGGTGGGCTTCGTTGCAACCATGGGAGCATTACATGAGGGACATTTGTCGTTGATCAGACACGCCCTCGAGGAGAACAACGACGTGTTCGTCTCCATATTTGTCAATCCAACCCAGTTTGCTGCGCATGAAGACCTGGACGCCTATCCTCGGACCTGGGAGGAGGACATGCAGAAGCTGAAGCAAGTACAAGAGGAACACGCCGCTTCGTCGTCAGGGCGCAACAAGGACTCAATCATCCGCGGCGTCTTTGCCCCTACCGTCAAGGTCATGTACCCTACGTTACCACCCACGTCGGACATTGCGGGCGACGGGTCTTTTGTCACCATCACGCCATTGGGGTCGCAACTCGAAGGGGCTTCGCGGCCAATCTTCTTCCGTGGAGTCGCAACAGTGTGCATGAAGCTGTTCAACATTGTCCAACCGGATCGAGTATACTTTGGACAGAAGGACATCCAGCAATGTCTTGTGATCAAGCGCATGGTCAAGGATTTCCACATCCCGACTGAAGTGCGCGTCATTCCTACAATCAGGGAGCCGGACGGTCTGGCCATGAGTAGCCGCAACGTCTACCTCGGTGAGAGGCGGAGGAAGGATGCCGTGGTACTGTCCAGAGCTCTGTTTGCTGCTCGAGATCTATATAACTCGGGTGAGCGGCTGGGGAAGAACATTAGACAAGCGGCATACGATGTGTTCAGCAGAGAAGCATTGGCGAAGAGACAAGATGGCAAGCTGGGTGGAAGTGCGCGCATCGAAATCGACTACATTGCACTGAGCGATCCGGATGACATGAAAATGATCAAGGATTCCCAGAAGGTCGACCCGACTCGTGGAGCAATCCTCAGCGCTGCGATCTTCGTATGGCCGGTCGACTCTCCGAAGAACGACGAGGAAACGAACCAGCGCACCGTGAGGCTGATTGACAATGTCATTCTTGAGCCACAGCAGAGTGGTTCATGATATAAACTAACCTGCCTACTGTGACTACCCGAGAAACAGGCAGGTCTCGTAGAAGGGCCTAATTTTCAAACTGGCCCGAGCGATGGCAGGATATACATGTTGAGGATCAAACAGGATTACATGAAAACATGGGAATCAATTGCCACAAGCGCAAAAAACGCCCGGCGTGAAGCTGAAGGATATCACTGCCAGGCCGGACATGCACGGATTGGATGGACTGTCAGGAAGTCCCAGATAATGTCTGTCTCATGTGTGTCTATTTCGTGGACTAGTATATGTCCCATAAAGATATTTTCCCGTCTTTGCCGCCAGCTGCCAGCCAGTGGGTCATGCGGGCTTTTTCTTCTCGCTGCCTCTTGATCATGTCAAGGGCACTAACAGACGACGTGACTGCATGCGACGTACCAGGCGAGGCTTCATGGTCAGAGTTCGACTCTATCACGCCGGTGGTCTCGTCAGGCAGGATATTCGCAA
Organism: Exophiala dermatitidis NIH/UT8656; assembly: GCF_000230625.1. Taxonomy (NCBI): domain Eukaryota; kingdom Fungi; phylum Ascomycota; class Eurotiomycetes; order Chaetothyriales; family Herpotrichiellaceae; genus Exophiala; species Exophiala dermatitidis. The sequence continues at coordinate 3,132,344 of NW_008751646.1, read as the reverse complement.
AAGCCGTAGCGTAACATCCCACCTTGTGCCATTTCAAGACAGCCAGTTCTTTCAGTGTGCGGGACGAGTACACCCGGACCCGGGCATCCCAACCAGCCGTGGCAAAAATCTTACCGTCCGATCGCACACTCAAGCCTTGCTGGCCGGCATGTTTGGTGTTTACAAGCTTCTCCGGCTGTAAATCGCCCTCCTCTTTCCTGTCGCTGAGCGCGAGGGAGAACTTGGCGATCATGGCATCTGCCCCAGAAGTAAAGAAGTAGTCTCTCGACGGCAGCACGCCCAGTGAGAGGACCGGCTGAGAATGCGGCTTACTGACCGCTCGCAGCTGCCAGTGACTCCGACTCTGATTCTGGCCATCAGCCGATAGTCTCCCATGATACGAATGAACCATCACCCGTCCATCTTCGTACCCGGACACCAAAACTAGTGTTTCTGAATTTTGCCTGGCATGGAACAACGACACTGCCATCACCATACCGGTGGTGCAGTCCGTTTGTGAGTAGATTTGAGATATTCGCTTTTCGGAAGGGAGTTGGAAAATGTCGATTCCGCCTGAATCCAGCCCGTTGGGCGACGCAATTAATTGCGGTGTTGGTGCGCTGCTGTTCTGCCGCTGCCTCTGCTGATGGGGATCTTCTTCTTCGTCACACATGGAAAAGGCGCAGAAGTTCAGCGCGTTGACCGACAGCGAGTGTAATAGCCATGGTTGTGCTTGGGTACTGGTATCGGCGGATGCTTGCTCGGCGGGTAGTCTCTGACTGAGTCTATTGAGGTCTTCTGAGCGGACCTGCCAGACTCGTAGCTTGTGGTCTCTTCCGTGGCTGTAAGGAGGTTCCTCAGTGAACAAATTAGAACCGTTAAAGACACTTTCCACTGTAATGCAACGGCGTCCAGGACATCCAGTCCTTTTGCGGATTTCAACCGGACGCAGGGTTATATTGATGGAATGAGACGAGTTCTTGTTTCTTACCTGATCAATCTCTCGTCAGTCCAGTGATGGATGGCCATGACTCCAGCATCATGACCCTTCCAGACCGCGAGGGGCCTCTTCGTCGTCAAACTCCAGATGACCAACCAGCCATCACTGTCGCCGGAGACCAAGTAGGCGTTGTTGCCGTAGAAATGTAGAGCGTGGATGGCGGCCTCGTGGCCGCGCAGAATGTAAGTTGGCACTGCTGGACGTTGGTCCATGGATTGGATCGGATTGCGTGGTAGCCGCAGCAGCAGCAGTAGTAGTGAGTGGCTATGCTCGCCTCCCTTGAATGTTCAACCTTGAGATCGGATCATCCAGCTTGACTTCTTGCTCGAGGCATCAAGTGGCGTGTATGGGCATGCATGATACAGTCAAATCATGCGCAGGCAAAAACAGTATTAATCAAGAAACCCTGCCACAACATGAATAAATATTTCCATGCCGTCGCATCAGGTATGTTAGTTAAGGTGTTGACATGTTCACAATATCCAGTAGAGTAGATGGTAGAATACTCTGAGATATGATTCCTATTGAACTCTTGAGTGAACACCTACGATATCTTCAAAATCGATCGGGGAAGAAGTATGGAGGCTGTCGGCCGCCTAAGACATAGCCTAAAGTTAGTTCGAAAATAAAGTGCCTTCATTTGAGTTCATAAAAATATTATCGGAATATACCATCCCGACATGCCGACTCAAGCATGCGAAACCGCCCGCTTGGCCCAGGGGTAAGGCGTCTCACTCGTAATGAGAAGATCGGAGGTTCGAATCCTCCAGCGGGCAGCCTTTTTTGCATTTTTATAAAATTCACGGAATGGCCAACTAATTCTGGCATCTACAACGGCAGTAAAGTCTATGTATAATTTTTTGTTCTTTGAAACATCGGCGAGCATGCAGTGTCTCTGAGATTCAATAGTTTATGTGCTTTTAATGCTTCCAGTTGTGAATGGCTTTGGCATATCCGCCTGTGTGCCAGCCTTACGCGGAATCAGCACTGCACATCGATCGTACAGTACTGGTACATCCAACAGGTGCCTTACAATAATACAGGCATTCTAATGCTCCTTGCCCTTGAATATGTACATGTGGTGATGCCAAGTCATCTGGGTGATGTTGTTGGATTCCCTATACCAGAGCTAAGGCTACGTCGTCCAACCCCAGGTGTCCAGGTTTCGTGGGTGTCAATTGAGCCAGGAAGAAGGCCCATAAGACGTATCTCGACACCTCGATCTCTCTTTGCGTCGGCAGAATTTCCGAGTAGAGGCACAAGATGGCATCCCGATTGGGGGCATGTGATGTCTGCTTGACAGACCAATAATGGCACTTACACAGGCGGTAGTGTAGAAATGGCATCAAGTTGCGCAGCTTATCTCCCCAGTGTAAGCCAAGTCGGGACTCCCTGTGCCCCAACGACTGCAACGCTTCAGGATCGCCCCGGATCTGGCGCCAGCAGTCTGGGAACCTCAGCCACATCACTTGCATGACAAGTTGATGGGGATGTACTACTATGATTTGGCATCATACCACGTGGAATATAAGCGTTGGAACTGTTCAGATCCAAATAGGAGCAGGAGGCCAGCAGAAAAGATCGGGCCAGACCGTTCGACTGCCAGGATGTCTGTTCGGCGACACCGATGACAGGGGTCCTGGTCGGTAGAGTTGCCCAGAAAGGAAGATGCAAACACTCCATTGACAAAACAGTTTGACGGGACAAGCCACTTACAGCACTCGAGGAGAGTTTGAACCGAGGCCGAATGGCTCGTAAGAGATCTTCCTGTCCTTTTGGTCGCTTGAAAGGATAATACGTCGAGTGACGCGGGAGATTTTTGGATTCGGAAGAGGGATCTGCAGATGCCGGTCGACCCTCACTCTCGGAAGCGAGGAGCGACACGAGACATGGAGGGCCTTTATCCTCCTCGCTACTACTAGTACGCGATATTAACCACACATGCACATACCGTACATGTGATGGAAGCGAACAGAACAGCAGCCGAATGAGATGATGCAAGGCACGACATGAATGACATGAACAAACCTTAGAGCTGCAGGCACCCCAAAGCAGCGACGCAATGACGGAAGTGCCGACGAAAACAGGAGCCGTTGAGAAGTTGCTGAACGTCGATGGGCAGCGATAGCCAGGCGCAGACTCGATGGGGAGCTGGAACTGGCTGGATCTCCAGTATTTCCATTTCGTGCATCGGCGTCGACGACGTCAAGGTCATCGGAGCAGGGATCTTTTGGCGAGTGGCTGACGTGCCAGCGATGGGTCTGGCGCCAATCGTGCAGGGGGAGAAATACAAATCATGGGCAACCTAGACCCGAAACAAGCGAGTTGGCAGACGCCGAACAAGAATAGACGAATAAACAGATGCTGGGCACGATGTTATCAGCACCTGGTACACAGGTTCACGTATTAACCTGCGCATCGACAATAATACAATCTGCACTTGGTTATCGTATGAAGAACTATGATTGCGGGCAATGATAGAGTTACTTGATAGTTTGTTAGAACTTGAAGCAGTTGTAAGAATAAGTGCTCAGCATGCACCTTAGGCGTGGTACCTGGTAGCTGAGGGAAGGCGGCAGTGACTGCTAGGTGCAGCTTGGCCTTCGTCCAGCGTAAACTGTGGCTTAAGCAGCAAACTTGGCTATACCGAAAGTCGTGCTGGCTGCGCCGCGCCACAACGCCTAAGGAGCCTACTGGCGCCCAGAGGGAAATCTAGCCGTGTTCTCTCGGCTAGTGAACGGGCTTCCCGGGGCTACGATGGTTTAGGTTCGTGGTGACTGCTGCAGGGCGCCCCGGCCAAGTGGAAGAGGTGCCTCCGGAGCCCTAACATGCCGGCCTGCACCTTACAATCTCGGTCTGCCCAGCGCCTGGAAGGCTCCCTGGGCTCCCGGCTAAGGCCCTGGTCAGCGCAAACCAATGGCTTCGACGCCGCCGCCTCGTCGACTCCGAAAACTGTCGTGCCAGGCCTAACACCTCGAACGACTCTGGACTAGCCTTGCATCTTTCGCTGTTTTGGCCAGCCGCCATCCGGGAACCCTTCCCTTTCAAACAGTTCCAGCTGTGCATGGCAGGCTTCAAGTTTGACATGATCTCGGGGAGCTGATCCATCATGCTGTACTATCTGGACCTTCTGACAGCCACACCTTAAAATGCTCCATCTTCACTCTTCCATCTGGACGAGCGATCGACCGGCGGAGCCATCTTCAAGTTCGACCCCCCTTGACGCCTGGGCCTTGTCCACGACCTCGCCTTTTCTTTCGATCATTCATTTATTCCCCGTGTCCTGCCCGACTCGACTTTCCCTTCCCACAACCTTCGACAAATGAACAAACCTAAGTACGGGGCTGTTTCCTTGTACATTTTCTTTGCCAGCCTTGTCGCCCGGTGCTTCTATTGATCCTGCCCAAGTTCCTGGTCAAACAGAAAAGGTATGTAAGAATGTTCTACTATACCCAAACAACCTGCCCCAGTCTGCTTTTTCTTGAAACATGGAGACCTTCTTTATATCCGTCATATCTCGTCACCGGTCCACAAGGCTGTCTGTCCACGGCCGATATGTGCCACGCGGCGAGTTGGAGCTGCTCCCGTTCGAGGACTGCCCCAGGAGCTTGGACACCGAGTGCTGTCAAGAGAAAGTTTTCCAAGCCTTACAGCTGAGATTCACAGACTCGCAGCATATTCTTGTTTGTCGGCTTCTTCCTTGCTCCGTTGCCAGACCAATCCCTCGTTCTTCGAGAATTATCTTGTTCCATGCCTGTCATTGTGCATATACTAAATCCAGCAGGACGAGAGACAACCGCTGGCAGGATTCAAACCCTGAACTCCGGATCGAGTTCATTGCATTACTACCAGCTGTATCACTCCACACTACTCCGTCGTCAAAACTGTGGCCCGTCGATTCAAGGGCGTCTCGCCATGACACCCTCGTGAGACATCAAACTGGCGCATAATTTCCCGCCATCATATCTGCCCCCTCTGGCCTTCGCTCATTTTAACAACCATCCAACGCCTGCCTTTGCATCCAGCTATTCTCAGAACCGTGATTCCCTCCGGTTGCACACTCAGACAGCTCAAGGCCCATCTAATACCGCTACTCGGCCACACCACACACCCAAGCCTCTGACTCCACCCTACGCAGCGGCAGATGCCACGGGCACTGACCAGTCTTGGATGACTGGGGACGAGTCCAAAAAGTCGACACCCACGTCGCAAACTGCCCAACGCAGTCCGGTGTCGATGACAGAGACGGACACTCCCACTCAGAATAAGCCCGACACTGTTGCCGCGCCCAAGCCGAAACGAGTCAGGACTGGTTGCCTGACCTGCCGAGAAAGACACCTCAAGTGCGACGAAGGATTGCCGACCTGTCAGAACTGCAAGCGGTCCAACCGGAAATGCAAGCGTGGTATTCGTCTCAATTTTATCGACATCCAATGTGGAAGACCGCCCCATTTGCTGCCCCGGACGCATGACTGGAAAGTCACTTTCCAAGATGACTCGCGGGAAATCGCCTCGGAGTACGTGGGTGGACTGGAGAAGTACCACCCACTTGAGCCGGAACCTAAGCGGCAGAAGCTGAGCATCCCATCGCTAAAATACAATTATGGCCCAGTCGCTGCTCCGATCATACCCCATCAACAGCTTCCTGCCCCTGAAGCTTATACTAACAGTTATACGGAACCACCCCAGGCCTTGTACCAAAGCGCCAGTGGCCACCAATACAACGAGTCGGCAACTGCTGCAATGGCGCCTTTCCCAGATACCATTCACTCTACGAGCATCCCTTACGGGCAACCCACGATGATGCCGAGCGTGCAGGGGTCGGATCTCTCGCCGCTTGAGGATCGCAATGAAGTGTTGTACATGCAGGTATTCGTGGAAGAAGTGGGTTTGTGGATGGATTCGATGGATGCCCACAAGCATTTCTCCCGCCTCATACCGTTCCAAGCGCTGCGAGAACCAATGCTGAAGTATGCGCTGCTGGCTTGTGGAGTTCGTCATCTGACTTTGGTGAACTCTGCCTACCCTGAGGAGCATGCACTGAACTACTACAACAGCGCTACGCAGCTTCTTTTGAAGTCCCTACAGAATCCGAACAGGGACAGCGTTCTCTGCGCTACCACCGCGACCATTCTCAACGTGTACGAAGTCATGTCGGAAAAGGCACTCCAGAGAATGAATCACATTGCCGGTGCACGCGCGCTCATCAAGGAGTGTCGTTGGGATGCCACTGCCACAGGCATAGGAGCTGCCTGTTTCTGGTTGAATGTGGGACTCGAGTTATTCAGCTGTCTACATTTCAATTGGGGCGTCGCGTGGGATCCGGACACCTGGGGTCTCGACATGACCATGAACCCGCAGCACGGCCCCGGCAATGAGGACCATTGGACTCATAAAATGCTGTGGATATTGTCAAAGATCACCAACTTCCGGTCGACAGCGCAAGCCCACTTTCAAGATAGCAGTGTTCACGCTGAGCAGATGCGCCTACAACAACGACACCAGGTGTGGTTGGGGCTCAAGCAGTTTTGCGAGCGCTGGGACAGTTGTGTTCCGCCCACGATGCAACCCATGGCCTATGTCCCTGCTTATGCCACCTCGTCGAAAAGCTCTTTTCCCGAGGTGTGGTACATCAAAAGGACGACGATTGTCGCACGACTGTTCTATCACACAGCGTTGGCACTGCTGGGTATGGTTCATCCACTCGCCAGCGTCCAACCTCAGACGGCTGAGGAGATGCAGGAGATGAGGATCTACCATTCCCGGCATGTCTGTGGGATAGTGGCTCATGTCAAAGACCGAGGCGTGGCGTCGGCATCCATTCGATGTCTTGCTGTGGCAGGAGAGAATCTGACGTCGCGACGAGAACAGGAAGAAGTGTTACAGATCTTTGAGAGGATCAAGAAAGAGACGGGCTGGAGGGTTACGTTTATCCATGACGATCTCAAAGAGAAATGGGGTTGGAATGAAGGCCCTCAAGATTACAACAGCATCAGCTCGACATCCACGTACTACTCACCCACGGGATTATCGGCACCTCCGACCTCAACTCCTCCTCGCACCAAGTACCCCAGTGGTATTGTCAACCCTCTGTACAAAAACGCCGACTTCTCGGCTCAAAACCCACCCTATCAGGGGAACTATGTTCCTCCGGCGGCTGCACATGGTTTGTCCAATTCGGCACAGATGTACGCATACTCGGGCATGCAGACATTATGAAGCAGACATTAATGGTTGCGAGCTACTAACTTTATATATACGACGCTCCAGGTGTTGATGGTATATGGCTGAAGTTGTTTTTTTCATCGACGTACACATTTGTAATGTAAGGTAGCAAGCGTTGACTTGTCAGGTGCTGGCAGATGGAAATGAAAAGTATGTCTATGTGGGCAGTGGTTTTATGGTTGTGCATATCTACTGGTACAGCTGACTGAGTGTTGTGGAACGATTTATTGAAGCCATTAATTGAATACAAGCAGGACTGATACATACCTAGGTATATGTATGTGGGCCGTGATCAGGGAGGACATGGCGACTTGGTCGTGTACAGAACCGCTATTTCTTTAACGACTATGATTGTAATACATATATATTGAAGTTATTTCTATTCCTCCTTGTACTAAATATATTCTATGGTGTTTTCGATCCATACAATTCCTTTTCTCATCCCTTCTTTCGACATCACAGTCATCAACGATCGTTGTTGTCCATAGAGTCCAAGGCCACGATACAGTTCCTACCACACTGCAATGCAGGTACATAGTGACAGTTCACGGGTTTCATGTCTGACCTTGGGCAGGGCCGCTGAGGTAGGACTGAATAACCGGACACATGCACTAAAATGTTCAGCCTCGTCGGCTGCTTGCAAGTGGGTTTCTCAGCCTTGCCTGATGCCGCGCCCCGCCTAAACATTATTTTTGATGAACACCCAGTCGAGACATTCAGGCTGTAAAAGCAAGCCCCAGCATCGTCACACATTTCTACTTTCGCGCACCCAGCCTCACCACCAGACGAATTATACTACTGCCATCATTACGATTTCGAAGTCTCATGTGTAATGCCTCCTTCGCAGAGTATGACTTGTAAACGTGCCTCTACCTAAGCCGACCCGATTTCGTGGCCCGCGACTTGAACGGCCCTGGCAGTCGTACAGTACAGGTTACCAGTAGTGCAGTGCTACTGTGGTAGACTGACCGGCCCATCTCCTCTCCTCTCTTGTGGCCTCTTACATACTCGGCTCTGTTTGCAACGTTGTGTACTAGTTCACTGAACCCCCATTTCGGCCCATCTCGTCAAGAGCGTTCCTCAGTCCATTCCAGCGGTCCAGCACTCCGGCCGACCACCGACGAGGGCGAAGAGCAGCCAGCCAGTCTATCAAGCACTGCAGTCGAGCAAGAGACAGCCAGTCCAGCCCAGCCCTTTTCAATCGACCGAGCTACCAACCGACCACTGCAGCATCACCCCCAGAATCCAAGTCCAAATCCAAGCTCTACAGTCATGGCCACCCCTTCATCACCTTTTCCTCGCGGCGGCGGCGGCGCTGGTCCTACCAACACTACTACTACCACTACTACAGGCACTCCTCCTTCCCACCCAGCCCACACCCTCCTCAACCGCGCCCACTCGCCCGACACCGCAGCGCGAATCTTCACAGACAAAATCAAGAACAAACCATTTTTCCTAGCGACGACGTCAACATCAGCGTCCGCCGCGCCAGAAGACAAACGCGCGCTCAGGAGACATATCCGTCTACGAAAGAAGGAATACTACTTGCGCAAGAGACGGCCTCGACCGCTCAGTGCGAAGGAAAAGCGAGAGCTGGGCGTCTACAAATTGGATCGAGAGGCTGTGACATATGAGACGTATGAGGGTTTGAATCGGTTGTGGAATGCGTATATGCTTGAGGTGTTGGGGTTGATGCCGAAGCCACAGATGCCACAGCAACAGCAACAACAACCACAGCAGCAGCAGAAGAGGCAACAACAGTCCTCTGTCAAACAAATCAATCCAAATAGCCACGGTAGTCTGCTCGCAAGTGCGGATTTTCACGGCGCCGAAGTCGAAGTCGTCAGATGTGCGGATCCAGGGAGGGTCGGGACCCGTGGGATCGTGGTCAGAGATACAAAGTATACCTTTGTCGTTGTTACGCGGGTGAATCAGGTCCGGACGCTGCCGAAGAGGAATACGGTGTTTCGATATGAAGTTCGACTTGGGGATGAACAGAGAGGAGAGGATCTGGAGCAAGGTGAAGAAGAAAAGGAACAGCAGCAGCAGCAACCACCGCAGCAACAGAATCAACAGCAGCAACAGCAAAAGTTGGTCTTTGAGGTCCATGGGAATCAGTTCGAGTTCCGACCCGCTGAGAGAGCGAATAGGAAATTCAAGTGGAAGGCTATGGATTACTTGTGATTTTGTGCTCTGTCTTTTCGAGCAGTCACACTGATGACTGATCGGCTGCGATGACAACTGCTGATCAGTTGCTGGTACTATCGGGTGCTTTGGCTTGATCATGACTACTTATCTACCTAATGATTACGGCAGTTTGATGACACAACCTCACGAGAATAATAAACTACACCACCAGTACCTCTATGTACGCAATGCGCTTGCTGCCAAGGACGTGTGGTGTTGACGGCACTCGCCACTCCTGGTCGCTCTCAACGTAGCCGCGAGAGGCTATACTGGGACATTCACGAACCTAAGCAGAGACTCAAATGATTGAACTGGTGATGCAACACTTTTAAAAACCGTCTAAAGGCGCAACTCAAAGAAGAATAAAGTCGTGGTCTTGAAAACAAGTCCACTGTCATCAGTCACATTGCTGCCCATTCCACGCTAAATGTCCTAACACCACCGTTAGGGTCTGCTCCGCCCAACAGGAATCCTTTCTTCACGCCGGTGCCTAGTCTCCCGCCACCAACGATATCCATAAGATCGATCTCTTCGTCCCATTCGGTCCCGACGGCAAGGAAGTGGGAATGGAACCGCAGAGGATCGCCGGGATACACGGTATACTGACACCCAAACCGTAGGCCAGGGGTCATGAAGTACCCTCGTTCATGGAGATGTCTGTAAAGAGGATAGGATGATGGTAAGTCCTGGACACCTAGCTTTGAGGTCGACGGCGGTGTCGGAAGCAGGAGCCGAGACGTTGCAGGGGTGACGTGGTAAATGCCGGCCACGGCGGATTCGGGCGTCACCTTTGCCCTTACATCTGAGGCAGATTGAGTCGTCTCAAGAGCGCTGTCGCCTCCTTCAACTCGAGTGGATGTGACGGCTTCGCGACGCTCGTCAGAGTCAAACAGCGAGGAAGACCCTTCATCAGCTACTTGGTCTGTCTCTGTTGCGGACGCCTGAACAGGGATTTTCTTGGGCGGTGGGCGTTTCTCCAAGGCACGTTTCCGCGAGGCTTCTCTCTCCTCTGCCCGGATTTGCTCGAACTGCTTCGACTGCTTCTGTAGTCTCGCCAAATAATCTGCTGCGCGTCGAGCACGATCGTTGGACCGGAGTGCCTCGTCATGGGCGCGGGGGTCATCGACAATAAAGGCCACCCCCTTCTCCACTAGCAGCTGAGCCTCTTCTGGCATCACCTCCACGGGCACGCCGAGGAAGAGATTCTGCGACGGACTCAAGGGAAGAGTACCGATGGTTGTGCCGCAAACACGGTGCTGCCGTCGAAGAAAAGTGGCGATCTTGACGTCGAAAAGCAGATATCTTCCGCCCACCAGGGAGATGGGCACAGGAAGATCCGGATCATAGTCGAACCCAAGGTCTCCGGAAGCGTCCATTGTGGAAGCTCGTGTGGCCTATGCAAGCGCAGGGCTTTCGCATTAGTTCATGAGCTGGACAAAGCAGGCCAGAACGTAAACATATAGAAAAACAAGATTTCGATCATATTTCAACAACGATTTTTCGCTTCAATCATGTAACTCCGAAGAGTGCTCAGTGGATTGACAGATTATAAAATTGGTTTAATCATGCGAATCAATCAAACAAAGACTGGCTGGGTAGAACTCACCTTACACTGGTGGTGTATATTCGAATATTGCTGACAAGAGCCGAGCCCAGCCCAATGGAGGCTTCACGGGACTCGTCGCCAATAGGGCAGCAGGGTGGAAAAACACCCGGCGCCTCGCGAGGGCGCTCTGACAGCAGAATGAAAAAGAGTCTAAGCTTGAAGAGCCGGTCTTCAAGCAGAAATGTGAGTCTACATGGTTCGAGGCGTGGCAGCAGAAAGAGGATTCAGAGGAAGAGTGCAAACATCCAGTCCAAAAAAGTTTCTATGCCAGTTATTCAATGCTTGGCAAAATTGTGGTGCGCGGAGCGAAGTGTTGATCCGCCGGAGACCGAACGCTGTCGTTGTACGGCGCAGTGGATGGTCATTTTCCGTCGTCTCTGGGACGTCGTCCATCCTCTTTCGACTTGTCCCAGCCAACATTACCTGGCAATTCCAAACCATTGGAGTGCTTGTTTTGTCCCTGCGGCTTGGGTTATCACAGTACTCTCCATTTTTCAGTAGTTTGTTGCTTGTCCCGAGTGCTATGCGCAGATGGGGGTCATCTTGTTGCTGTCGTTGCTCCTGTTTGTGCCCTTTCTCTTCTTTCTAGGTATGGATCTACCTCTCAGATCTTGGGCGTTTCTAACAGGCCGCCCAGTCTTTCTGGCCCTTTCGTCATGTCTAGGGGAGGGATTTCGTGCAAGGATCTCTGGATTTAGCATTAATCCTCGCCATGGATCCTACGATCAGACGTACTTCCGGACAATGACAAATCCTGGGCCCTCCTCGTCCGAGCACATCGAGTTGGAGACTATGCTCAACCGACAGGACAGATATCCTGACGATGACGACGAGACGGTATTTAAGGGGACGAGGTCTGCCTCAGAATTCCAGATCTGATTTCTTCGCCTTCTGCTCAGCGCCTGATGATTGCTGGGCTTCGGTGTCGCCCTCGATTGGTGGAAGATTAAAGGGCTTGATGGTGAACTTCCTCCGGCTTAGAGTGAAGGTCCAATCGTTCTCTGAAGTACCGGTCCCAATCCCGCGATCTTGCAAGATGGGCAACCGATGGACCTGAAGTAGTCCCTGGGGCGGTTCTTCTGCCGTTCCAGCTGGGCCGCGAGAGACTTGTGCGTCTCCATCCGCCGAATGTGGGAATGGGGCAAGCTCGAAGACACCATCGTTGAGCAACTCCATCCACCGGACAAGTCCAGACGACCGAGGGTATAGAGAGAGAGGAAGCGACATGATCGCTGTCACTCGGTTCGGATACGCGGCGAAAATAGCGCGCAATCCGTGCAAGAACTGCAGGACACATTGTGGCTGGCTGGAGTGTGGCGGATAGAGAGCTGGAGACAACATGGATGGGATGACCACCCGGTGTACTGTATTGGGCGCGGACTTGGATAGAGAGTTCTTCAGGTGCTCGAGCACCGGCGCGAACGGGGATTGCGTTGGGTTCATTCCCAGCTGGATGAAGTCCATTCTCGAAGATGCTGGGTGGACCAATCTCTTTGTAAGATCGAACGTATGGCAAAACGCCGCTGGCGGGTTCTGTCCTGGCTCGTTGCTTGACGCTGGCTGGGTGGAGATTGCCTGTGGGCGTTCTGTGAGAGAATGACAACGTTAGTGAAATGATGGCGAGCGTGAAAGTCGAAGAGCATTGAAACAGAATAACATTAGGGCTCTAACTATGCTACAAGGACGATGATGCCCACCTCTTGTGTTTGTGCTGGCGCCGAATTGGCCCAGACTCTCGTATCTCCAAGCAATCTTCATCTTCTCCATGCTCGCGGCCGGCTTTTCTTTCATTTCGGACTCTCCGCCGGCTCCGGGGAGTTCGCGTCCCCAGTGTTCTGTCATCCCAACGACATGGACATGATGGCCCTGCAGTAGCCCCTCAGCAGCGGAGAACCGGAGCAGAGCACCGGCGTAGTCTGTGGTTCCGCTCTCCTCGATGAGTATCGAGCAGCCAAGCGCGAGGCCAGAGTGTCCGGCGAGCAAGGCATCAAGGCTCGCTGTGCCAGTAGATGTGGTCGGTCGCCCGTCGAGCGGCGACGGTCGTACTCCCGGGAGGCGCACTGGCTCCTTGGGGTTCGGCTGAGACGTTCCGTCCGACCGCGCAGAGCCGCTGAGGCCTACATTGCGCTTGCGAAACGACATTGTCGTCGAAGCGTCTAACCAGGGCTCTAGAACTGCATGCCGCACTGATTGTTGTCTAATCGCGAAGTTTCGTCCTGAGGAATTTGTATAAGATATGCTTTTATGATCCACCGTACCGATATCCGGCAGACCGGGAGGGCATAGAGTGCAAGATTGTTCCCGCGCTTCCTGAAGGTGCGGGCCGAATTATTTTTCTGGCCGCAAAGACGTTCAAGTTCCAAACATTGCTGAACCCTCCACTATTGCGTCGCCATTTGCAATCCTCAGACCGATAAATCTAGGCTGTCAAGATGTCGGAAAACATCCTTTTCGAAAACAGCTTCAAGATCACCGACATCAACAGCGCAAAGTACGACCGGGTATCCCGCATCAAGGCCTACAGCGAAGGAGGTCAAGAAGTTTTGTTGACGCTCGACGTCAACACCGAACTTTACCCTCTTAATGTGGACGATCGCATGACGGTGGCGTTGGCGCTGTCACTCAACCTCGACGGCAGCAAAGACGACGGAAAAGGCTGGAGGGAAGTCGGGCGAGGCGAGCAAACACTGGCGGATGAATTCGACTATGTGTGCCATGGGAAGATCTACCGATTCGAGGAAGGCAGCGGAGAGAACATGTGAGTTATACAGACGATTGAACCATGTTCGTGGCACAGTACTTACATCGTATCTAGCAAGGTCTACGTTTCCTTTGGAGGTCTGCTGCTCTACATGGATGGCCCGTATGCGCTGTTGAACGCACTCCGGATCGACTACGTCTACTTGTTGATGAAGAAATAAAGCTGGAATGCATTATATGTGCAAAAACAAGAAAACAGAGAGAGGGAAAAAAGTTGTCCGTTTAGCGAAGGCGTTCATGGTGCGGAGGTTGTTCCTCTCAGGAGACTCTCTCTCAGGCTGTTGGAAATTCCAACTTTCTGTGGAGTCTGGACACGATTTCGACATAATCGGGCTCGTTATCGGCGCTCAAAATGCCGTGGCGCACGAAAAAATCCAGCAGGAGATGTGCACAGTTTGGCTTGAACCTTCCGTCAGCCATTGCCTTCTGGACTTCGGCCACGGTCAATAGCTGGAAGTCGATGGCTTCGTCATCTCCGGGCTGGGGAATGACGTCCAGTGGCATTTCGAGGTCGTAGATATACTGGACCTCGGGTTGACAGAGTCCCGTCTCGCCGCCAGCTCTGGCGTCCCGGAGATGGAAGTACGTTAGGGTGCCACATGGCTTGGACGACCGGGCAATCTCCGCGGGCAGCGAGGCTTCCTCCTCGCATTCTCTCACCAAACACTCAAAGGGTTTCTCTCCGGTGCTTATGCCACCGGCCACGGTGTTGTCCATCATGCCAGGGTACGTTTGCTTGGTTGAGGAACGGCGGGGCGTCCATAACTTCATGCCCTCGTCCGTCATCACATAGCCCGTCAAATGAACACCATACGTGACTATACCGAAAAGCGGCGACGCAGAGCGTTCCATGTTCAGCAAAAGTTCTTTGTTTCGTCCGTATATGGGGTAAAGCTCGCTTCGCCAACCATCCAGGACTCGAAAGAGCCTGGTCTCCCGGAGATACAAGAGATACTCTTCCAGAACCTTGTTTCTCCCCTCCAGGTCCTGGACTGGTGCACCATTGGCGTCCCGGGGCTGGAAAATCAGCCGCCTCGCGCTGTCATCCCGCCGCCAGTGGGTCGTCATGGGCAATTTCTGAGCGATGCTGGAAGGGACATAACCCAAACATGCCTCGTATCCTTCCAACGTAAAGCGGTAGTAATTCTGTAGAATTGCCTGGTATGCTTCAGGGTTGCTCGAGTCGAAGTATGGAAAGCTGGAAAGTCAGTTGTTGAGGCTCCAAGAAGAGAATTCCGTCGTGGAATAAGGGGTACACACTTGTCGCATTCGTTCACCAGGTCAAGGTTGGTCTTTGGCCCCATGGTGACAGCTTATGTTGGATGGTGCTTTACGCGAGTTCAATGGGAAGCAGTGCCCTGGCCCTCGGCTTTGCTCACTTTGCCAAACAAACCACCCACCGCCGATGTATCTGTCTATACAATTCTGTCAGGCCATTGTACCGCGCTTGTACCGGCAGGTGTTCGTTCGGGTGTGCCGGTGTGGTTGTGGAGCGGAAAAACAGAGAAGCCGGAGCCGAAGTCGCTGGCTGACTAAGGCGGATCCTTGGCGAAAATGCGTCATCTTCACGCGTGTCAACAAGAGATCATCGTGTGATGGAAAATGGACCATCGAAAGCTGTTTTCGAGCCGGCATTCTGCGGAGGCTCCGAGAATCATCCACACAGAGGACTGATCAGTTGATGTACATAAGGTACTCGGCTTTCTGATTTCCTGCTCTTGTATGGACACATCTTATTGCACAATCCAAACTACACGAGCTTAACTACCCTTCACAGTTCCTAATATCGCGACGAGGCTACCATCTATCTAACCAATCAAATCAGCTCGCAACTCCAACATCAATTTCGGACAGTCTGGAACGTGTTATACGCGGACCAGGCAGATAACCTGCACGAGCTTGAATTTGGTACTACATATACATATACTGGTGCAACTCTCGACAGGTCGAACAGTTGAACCTCTGCAGAACTCTGCTACCAAGCCATCATGTTCGGTGTCTTCATCCCTTCGCGGCCTGTAATCACAGAGATGGCCAATGTCTCGCCCAACCAATTCGCAGTATCGTTCCCGGCCTCACCGCCATTCCACAACGTCGGCGTCTTCATGCATCCGAACAATTTGCTCCCTCCGGACACCGCGGCCGGAGTGTACATGCAATTGCCCGGGGAGCAAGGATTCAAGTTTCTTGGGGCAATTGGCAATGAGAAGCCATCGGCTCTCTTCAGAGTGAACATTCCCGAGGCAATGACCGGCGGGGAGATCAACCTAGGAATCTCGGTCGAGCCGGCCCAGAACATCCAGGCGCAAATGGCCCAGCTTCAGCAAACACAGCAGACACCCTCGGAATCCAATGCCGTCGCCAAACGGCCGCCGGACACAAGAGTCCTTGCGCAACGGATCATCAAGAACGCCTTCAATTTCCTGTCCAGCTTCGCAGGCAACACGGCCAACGGCATCGAGGTCGTGCCTCTGAAAAGTTTCCAGGATTGGTGGACAAAGTTTGAACACAAGGTTCAGAATGACCCGGGGTTCCTGGAGCGTGACCAGGACTAATATCACGGTCCTACCAATGCACATCTGTGCTGAAAGGAAGGGCTGACGACACAGTGCGACAGGAGTCGGTGCTTGGCCTTGGATGGGATGCAAAGATTTTGGTACAGCTTCGAGTGTTCCTGCGTCACCAGTTCATCGACAGAATCTCGTCCTTGGACCAATGCTTGCGCATGTTTTCGGCGCCCAGCATCCGAACCTCATCATCCAGATGCGTCCAAAGCACTTCACCGAACGAATCCATGATTTCCTTCAACTCGGGCAATCGCAACTCCCGCTCCCCGGTTCGACAGGCATCGAGGTACGCCTCGAGCTTTTCCAGCCCTTCGTGGATCTGTTCGTGTTGCGAGATCAGGTGTTCCTGGGGCGCGAACGCCGGCATTCGTTCCGCCAGCTCCGGGAAGATATGTCGCTCTTCAATGGTGTGATGGACGGTCAGAGCGTGGCAGAGGTGCAAACCCTGCGAGATGAATGCTCGGATTGACATTCCTGCCGGCCGAGTGCCGGAGGTACATGTCTTGTACAGCAGGTTCCAGGTATAGCGGAAGTGGTTATGCTAAAAAGACGGATGAAGTCAGTAAGGTACGATTTCTGAGACGATAGAAAAGCATATCGTGGCACAAAAATGAAGCGGACCACGTCCCATGCTGAAATGAGAGACCAATACCACGAAAAAAGAGCACGAAGTATTAGGAAGACCTTGGATTTCTTCGGCCCCAAGAACAGAAACATTTCTTCCGTTGCAAGAACACGAACAGCAAAAAGGTAAAGGGGACGGCAAAGAAGTGGAGCAACTTACATATGCATCCATCATGACAGCCAGCCTGTTATACACCCTAAACTCCGCGGCGGAAAGCTTCGGCAACTCAGGTTCGGCGACGACGGATTCTTTGGGAGCGGGAACAGCAGCAGCAGCAGCATCCTCTTTCGCCATCTGCTGTTGCAGCCCTTCCGGTGGTGTCGTTTGTGGGAGATCCTCTGGGGCTTCCTGCGAAGCCATGGTCGCGATACTTCTCGACTGGACGTTGTACCTTGAGGTCGGATATGGCGATGGTTGTAGGGTTCGTGCAGATGTCGTCGACCCGGTACTGGTGGTCGTGGTCGAAGCTGCCGTAGCTGAGAAGAATGCGGCCCGGTTCCAACTCTTCCACACAAGAGGAAAGTTCAAATTGTTGACGTTGATGTTGTTCGCCTTGACTCGCAAATTCAAGTTTCGAATGATATTGGGCGCCGCTGTAGATGCAGATACGGCCACCATGAGAATAATCAGGCTTGGGACCAACCACCACAGTATGACCACGATAGTGCGGCGCGGAGGTAACAGACGCATATAATAATGACGAGAACAGAGATCCGAATGTGCTTAATCAAGGAATTAAAAAGCCACCCTTCGAAATTGCCGTCTCCTTGCCTGGCCTTATCTCGCCTCGACGTCAAGGAAAAATAAACTTTGCCACCGGTGGCCAGACTTTCCGAATTGTTGATCTCGCTGAGAAAAGGGAGATCTGGGACCTTCTTTATTCATGTGCTGCTGCTCTCTCGGCCGAGAAGTGAATGTAAGAGGACTCGTTGTCGGATATGTCTACACCTAGGGAGCGCGCGAATAGTGAGTTGTATATCAATCTTGTCAGCGATTTTCCAGCAACTGTAGCTGGTTGGTTTGTCCCAACCGGCCGTCTGCGCGAATCAAAATCTTTACTCGGCCGTATCAGCGTCGTCCACGTGATATAGGTTGTCTCCACAGTGGCCAAGGCAGCGAATCAGAAGCGGTAATTTGACATCTACCATCCATTCACTCCACTTTGCGTATCATTGACTTTGTTTAGGTAAGAATTACAAACCATGTACAGTGAGTGGTAAAAGGAGACGTACTTTGTACAACTTGTAGTACGGAAAAAGCACCACAGTACGACTAATATGGATCCATACCTGTCCGATGTTCCTGTTCCCTGAACATATATCCCTATCTTGTGTTATCCTGTTCAAACCACGTCCTAACCTATACTGTCCCTGTCCCATTTACACCTGGAATCTGAAGCTTTCATCCCTCATGCTTGAAACACCCTCAGTGACATAAGCTTGAGAACGGACGACGTTCTGCGCCTTGTCCCGCTTGCGGTTCTCCCACCTCATCCAGCAGGAATAGCCTCCGGCGAGAACCAAGATGGTGATGCACATTCCAATATTTGTATTGAGAGCCGTGATGTATCTGGGTGCTTCTTCTCGGAGATAGATGTTGCTGGACAGGAACCCTCCGCAGTTGGCGCAGGCAATGATGAGCCCACTGGTGAGAGCACGGGCGTTCAGATTCGGTATGTTGGCGACAGCCCAAGCGGCGTTGAGTGGAGTTGCAGGATATGCCTGGTGCGGAAGGAGGATTGTCAGCTGAAATGTATCATAGGATATTTTGGAAGACAGGCAAAAGTCTACTACTCACCCCCGTGGTACAGATAAACATGGCAAAATACAAAACTCCCGTTTGGTCCGTGCCGATAGAAACCAGAATCACGTAGCCGATCAAGCTGAGCAGACCGGCCGCAGCAATGTGAAGACCTCGCTCTCGGAAGTAATCCGAAGACTTGCACCATGCCACCAGGAAGACGGCGCCTGTCAATGCGGGAGCAACCGTATACTGTTCATTGTCATAGTCAGCTACCCCATTCTTGAGAGAAGTGTGTTGATTGGGGGAAGAGAGGGCCCACTCACCAAGTTGGTCTTGACTGTGCTGTATCCGAGTCTGGCCACAATCATCGCCAAAAAGTTGGCGTTCGAGGTCAAGACGACGCCGATTGCGAAACCCAACACACAGCGAAGGTAGCCATGGAATGTGGTGAATTCGGACAGTGCTTCCTTGAGGTTGAATTTTTGCTCCAGATTTTGCACCGAGTCCACTTGGAGACGGCGTACTGCCACTTGCTTCTCTGCGTCGCTCAAGAACCACGCGGACTGTGTATCCGATGGAAGAGCGAAGAAGATGACGATGGCCCAGCAGAGGGTCAAACCGCCTTCGAGGAAGAAAAGGTAGCTCCAGCGGAAGTAATGTCCAGTATCGATCTGGAACATGCCAAATGCCAGCAGGCCGCCAAAGGCAGACGAGGCGGTCAAGGCAGCATAGAAGATTCCCAGACGGGTTCCAAGTTCCTTCCTGGTGTACCAGATGGAGAGATAGTAGATAATGCTATCATGAACAACATATCCGTTAGTTTCCCATGTCAAGATCGCAAACGTGAACAGCGGGGTGCTGCGGCACTTACGATGCCAGGAACCCAGATTCAAAGAGACCGACAAACACGCGGCAGACGACCAGGGTGTGGAAGTGTTTCACCCAGCCCGTCGCCAGCGATGCGCTGCCGAATCCGAGGAGCATAGTGGTGATGGACCACTTGGCTCCGAAGCGTTTGGTGCATAGTGTGGCAAAGGGTCCAAACACAACGAAGGGGATCTGATAGTAGGTCAGAACCTGGTTGTATTGGTTTCCGACCAGGCCCAGGTCTTTTTCAAGATTGGCCGTATGCGCATTGGAGAGGTTGCTTCGGTCGAGGGAACTGAAGACCGAGTCAGCCAACTTGAACATGAAACAGGGTCGAAGTTGGCCAGTAAAAGAACATACTTGACGAGATATGCAAAGGTCAAAATCGGCAGCAGGATGAAGTCAGCCTTCCGCTTGAAGCGCTTGACCAGCGCCGAGTCGTTCCATCTCTCCTCAACCTCCTGGCACACCGGTTCGGCTTCGATGTCCTTGGTGATGGTTTCTTTCTTGATGGAGGGAGTCATGTTGGTGCGGCTGGGGGGAGGGAATCTGGATCGTTCATCCTCGCCGCAGCAGACGACATCCTCGCCTGGTATATATGGGCAAAGCAGTCCTAGGGATCCCCCGCAACCTTAGTGGCTTCATTGATAACGGTGGAGGTTGAATTGACTTGACAGCGGTTGAGGATGGTTCCAGCTTCGGCTCATCCGATCACATGCTGTCGGAGACTAAACCGCAACAAGCATCTTGCCGAGCTTCCCCAGACCCGGTCCACAAGGCGACCCCAGATTTAGAAGCCCTCTTGGTCTCGTGCACTGCTCTTTGCCTTCTCTTCCTGTCTTCCTCCACGAAGCCCACACGCTCCGTATCATGCAGCCGACGGTTGTCCCGATCTCCAAGCGGACGCCTTTGGCTTGTGTCGCGTGGTAAGCGATCCCCAGATCCCTATCGTCGGTACCGGATTGGGAGGGGCGTTAATATATCCTATTACTAGTCGTCGTCGGAAGACCAAGTGCGACGGAGTCCAGCCGCAATGTCACTATTGCTCGTCCAGGGGCATCCCTTGCCAGTGGCCTTTGAGCCCGGGGACCGTGACAACTTCTCCCACGGGAAGGAATGTCTATACACTGCCCGAAACCGATGAACGGGTCACCAACCCTTCTTCCACCGGGAACCCCGGCCGGCGGAGTCTCTCCGCCGACTTGTCCCCCAGGGTGTCCGTCGAGAACGTGAGTGTGCTACCCAGCCAGGCTGCTCTTCAACGATGTCTCGCCATCTTCTTTGAAAGGCACTTTGAAGTGGATCTCTGCTGCTTCTTCCACCGACCCAGTTTCGATCCGACCAACCCCAACAACCGATTTCTCGTCACATCGATAGTGTCGCTTTGTGCACGATACCTAACCGCGGATGAGGCCCGCGTCTTGTTTGACGCTCCGTCTCAACAACAGGTATACCGCCACTTTACGAGACTTGCCAAGAAGATGGCCCGTGAGACCTCGGACCTCCCTAGTGGTATGGCGGATGGTCCGGATTGTTAAGATTCATCAGCTGACGAGAGATAGTGACCAACATTCAAGCAAATCTGGTCCTCAGTCTGTCAGAGCTGCTGTCCGAGGCGCCCTCGGGTCAGTGGATGTACGCGGGGACGGCCATTCGAATGGCGCAAGTTATGCGTCTGAACAAAGAGTATCACGACAAGCACCCGGAGCAGGAGAGAGAGGTCCGCCGACGAACGTTCTGGGCCTGTCTGCTGTTCGACAGACTCCTCGCGTTCTTTCTGGCCAAGCCACACACCTTGTCTTTGAAAAACGTGGCAATTGCACTTCCGAGTAGCAATCTATCACTTGCATACGGGGAGCCAAGTCGAGGTGTGACCTTGGCGAACTTGGCCACCTACAATGGGAGCGCGTCTGACCTCGGTCTACTTCCTTACGTGATCAAGAGTCTTTGTCTTTGGTGTGAGCTTGCTAATTTCCACGTGTGTCAAGCGAGGAGATCGGAGCCACTTCCGCCCACCGATCCCTACAGCCAATTTTCCATGTTCTCGACTGCGGTAAGGAGCTGGATGGACCTTCTTCCCAGCCGGTTACGATGGTCCCGAGAAAACCATAGCATCCATCTAGCTCTTAATCAGGGAGCGGCTTTTATGGCAATGCACTGTCTGCTGAGGAGCGCCCTATGTGTTGCTCACCAGGACTATCTCCCGCAGACGGATGGCTCGTCGATTCTTCTTGACCAAACAGATGCCGCCGGCTGGTCATTACTTCACCGCGAACCAAGCATCGTGTCGACCTGTGTGTCGAACGCTCTCGCGGTGGGCGAGTTAGTGTCAGCCTATATCCAGTCCGAGACGAGTGAACCAGCTCCCAGACCATCCATATTTGTCGCGCTGGCAATTTTGTCCGCCGCAAGTCCGCTTTTGTGGTTGCAGTACACCGAAGACCCGCAAGAGTTTGGCCAAGATCGAGGTCGTGCTTGGAATTATTTCTTGGAGTTCCAAAACCTTTTGAGTTGTTGGCGGAAAGTGTGGAAGATCGCTCATGTGTGGTTGAGAGAAGTGGAGGAGATGCGTGTCCTTTACAGATACGCGTATCAGGGAGAGGTCGACGCGAATAGCACGGAACACCCTGCGGAGGAATGCAGCTGTGAGAGCGGCGGTGACCAAGAAGAATCGGACCTGTACAGACCACAGCCAGGAGATGGATTACCCCAATGCAGCTGGCCCTCCGACCTGACCACGTTGCTCCAGTTGAATAGCGTCACTAAAGTGAGTCTGCCTGCTGAACATCAACTATCAGTCTGGCTCGCTCTGACGCGGGGATGGCAGCCCGGAGTGGACGACGACATATTCCTGGACATCAATGACCGGATCGCCGTGGACTCCTGAAAATCTGCTGTTGCCAGATAAGGCTGCGTGGTCGTGGTTTGTGGTCGCCCTGCCTCCGCTGACTCCGGAGACCCACTCACCGCCCATGTCGGAAATGCCGATGGGTCTGGGGAACACGCCATCTCGACTGTATTCTCCCTTGCTACCTCATATCGGGATGCCCGGCTCACGACTATATTATTACTACACGAAAGCCGTTATCTCTGCGTGCTGTACTCCAACAACCTTATCATCGGCTGAGTTCACCATGGCTATCTCTGTCCAGTCTCAACCAGGGGCCCTAGCCCCTACAGTGGTCGAATCCAAGGCGGCGAGCGTACCTCTACCAAACCCTATTCACCCCCAGTTCCTCCCTCTTCTCGACCAGGATTTTGTCGATTACTACAACAGACACTTTGCTTCGAAACCCGCCACGCACACCATAGACATCTCCGATATCAGGAAAAGCGGATCGAAATACTCGTCGCCCTGGGAAAGGGATTTTTCTGGTGAGCCGTTCGTGCGCGACTTTCAGATCCCGTCGTCCGATGGCCATCTCTTTCGAGTGCGATGCTATTACCCTGATGCCACAAAGTACGGTCCAGGGCCGTATCCGATTTATGTGAACTTCCATGGTAGGCGATAATACCCGTCTCATCCGGTGATTATCACCGTCCGCTAACTTCTGGGTAGGAGGCGGGTTTGCATTCGGTGGTCTGAAATCGGACGCCGAACTGTGCATGCTTGTCCGAAACAACGTTGGACTACTTGTTGTTGATGTCGAGTATCGCTTGACGCCAGGTATGTGCATGTCCCAGCAACGTGCGCCCACGCCTTGCAAATGAAAGGCAGGAAGTTGACTGGGAACCATCCGTACAGAAAACCTCTACGGTAAAGGTCACGAGGACGGCTGGGCAGCAGTCCGCTGGGTAAGTTTGTGCTCTTCCTACCTCAAACCCGCTCAGCGGATGATGGACGATTTACTTACCTTTATTGCAGGTCCACGAGCACGGCCACGAAATCAACGGCGACCCCACCTCCATTTCCGTCGGAGGCATTTCTGCAGGCGGAGCCATTGGTGCTGTTGTGCAGCAGCTTGCTCGAGATGCCGGAATTACCTTGAAGCTCGGTAAGTAGCCTGCCGTCCGAGGAGGAACCTCCTGATGAATTCAATACGGCGAAATCAAGGGTTAATTCTTTCTAACACGTTTGTCTTCTCTTTTACAGCCTTCCTCGCAGTTCCGACCGTCGAAAGCCATCGCCATCTCACCGACCCATCCCAATCACCCTACAAATCATTCAGCACAAACGCGCTGGCCCCAAGTCTGAATTGGGCACGCCTCGACTACTTCCGGAAGCTCAGTCTCCCTCAAACAAAAGAGGGCGAGCAGGCCCTAGCCGCCCTGCCGGAGTTTTATTCGAGTCCGATCAAGGGGAACCTGAAAGGTCTGTGTCACACGTTTGTGGCTACCGCCGAGTTCGACCCGCTGTGTGACGAGGGCGAGGCGTATGCTCAGCGGCTGGTCGAGGCCGGTGTTAAAGTCACTGTTAGGCGGTATACTGGCGTCCCTCATCCTTTTATGCACATGACTCCGATCCAGAAGGCGGCATTGTATGCTGAGGATTTCTGTTCGGCCTTGCGTGCTGCGCATAGATAGCTGTTTCACCTTGATTAGACGGGAAGAAACACCTTAGGAGGTGCAGGGGAGGAACATGATAGCAATGCAAATGCATCACTGGGAGTTAGTGAGTTAGTTAGAAACCGTTGAACAAAATTAACCATTGCATACTGTTTGACATTGCTCATATTCTTCTCCTTGGTGTTTAGAGCTCGCTCTGCTCGCTTCAATGCTAGGTTTAGGCATTGGTCCCTTAGTATCTCACCTCAAGGAGGAAATAGATGTTGGTTGTGCTTGTGCCCGTGCTTGTGCATGTACTAGGTATACGGTATTCTCTGACTTGATTCGACACGAAACGAAAAATCCGAGCTGAGCTGAGCCGATCCACGAAGAGCAAGAGTCAAGACGTCTAGGACAGACAGCGAGTCTCTATGAATGAATCGATACAAGATTGTCCTGTTCTCTCGATTTGATGTCACGGCCACATGGGCCCATCATTACTAGAATTCAACACAAGATCCCACCGCACCTCCTACTCTCACACGCTTCGCTTCGTCTCTTCTCGCCTCAAGGCTCTCTACAACCGTGCTCGTGCTCGTACTGACACATTCTCCTTCTCCCTCAAATGTTCTCTTCGTCTCCTGTGCATCACCTGCTCAACAAGCCCACACACCTCGTCCGCAATACCCCAACTAATCTCATATCCTCTCCCGCCAGCACCATACGCATGAACGATAGTCATTGTAGAGTTCTCCTCAAACTTGTTCTTAGTTCCGTGGTCCGTTTCCTGTCGTGGTGATGCACGCTCCTCAATTTCCAACCTCACCCCGCCTTCTCTGGCTGGTCGACGACCGACTACCTCCTTGACAACGGTAACAGGACGAGAACAAGATGTCTTCTGATCGTTCTCGTCCAGGGCACCGAGATCCTTTAAAGCCGAGGCGACGAGAGTCTCGGTGGAGGCCGGACGAGCCCGTGCATCCCAGTCGTGTGGCTCTTTCGTACCGCCAACGATGGTGCCTTCGCCGAACGCGCGTGGGATGACGAAGCTCCATGTTCCATTGGCGTTTTGGCGTGTGATTGTCTTGTTGGCTTGGAGGTTAGTCAGGACGACTTGGCCTGTGGTTGATTGATTGTGAGCTTGAGTTTGAGCAGAAACAGGGGCAGGGGCAGAAGTTCGTGTTTGGGGGACGAAAATGACGGCAATGGCAAATTCTCGTATGAAGCCATCCATGACAGACATGGGAGACCAACGAAACGGATGTAAATGGATGAAGAATGGGGACCTAAAAAGGGCTGAGGTCGAGGAATCCAATCAAGGATGAACGAATAGGTAGATTTTTTCGAGCAGTGCAGGTGTTTATGGGATCCGGGACATTGTATACATACCTCGAATCGGAAAGCAATTCCTATCCCCAAACCCCATCCCACTCGCATTAACAACAAGCTCAACACGATCGGCAAGACTGAACGCTTCATCCTCGCATTTCAATTCCTGTCTCAAAACCTGACCGCCCTTGAGGATGAACTTGCGCAGCAGTGCGGCGCAATAAACAGACGAATAAATACAATAAGTCTGATACTCGTACCCCAAGTTGACGCCCTTAGGCAGTTTAGTCGCATCATCTAGCCGTCGAAACCCCGTCAGACCGGACTGCTGGTGGAAGCTCTCGGCGTCGAGGTTGCGGTAGTGCTCGGGAACGGGATCCTCGAAATACTCGACTCCGGGCACTTGGATGACTCCCATCCAGGGCTCATGGGTGGCCTGCGCGGCAAATACTTGACATGCGCGTTTCAGCCATCGAGCTTCGCGGGCCAGTTGTGGACTTGACGCTGGGATGGGCCGCACGTGGGCGCCGGCGTGCATCGATGCATAGTTGGGAGATGGAGATGTCGTTGGATCGCCGGGTGTGATGACGGGGAAGTCTTTGGCCACAAGGAGGATCTTGTATGGTAAAGATCGGGATTGGATCAAGTCTTGGATCTGGATGGCGGCTGTGAGGCCTAGAATACCTGCTCTTTTGGGTGTCACTGGATAGTCCTGTCCTGCATGCTCTGATACTGTCTGCCGGACAGCCTGACTTGAAGGAGGATGGGACAGGGGAACCTAGCTAGCTTACCCTATGACAACGACATGCGATGAGGAAGCCATTATTGGTCCCATGCTGCTGAAGGAGATATATTTTGACCTGTATAGCGTCTTGGTGTGGAAATATATGGACACTTTTATACGGCAGCTGAATTGAGGGGCGCTTTTGATGCAAAGGAAATTGTCGGCAAAGACAATAAAATTAAATATTGGACAAAGTACATGACAACCGAAAAGTAACCTGACATTGGTCGTACTTCACTGAACAGTCAGCATTCTCACCTGACCATTATAGGATGTATAGATATTCGGTACCAATTGAATATTATTTGAGCCTCGTGATATCGACTCGGCGCAGAGACGGTATCAATGAAGTCGGGGCGGAGGCGATGCCGACGATGGATGTCGGCTTATCCGATGACATTTACGGCACAGCAACTCCTGCGGTCCGCGACAGCGGGACACGGATGACACGATCTAGAACCTCGCTCGACATCCATTATCAAGAACCTTACGCTTCGTACCTAGGTAGGTACTATGTTCGAACCCCCGGAGTATAATGGACACACCGGCACACGACACTGATTCAAGTAAGCTTCAAGCTTCCCGCCAAGTTGAGTCGCTGTTGCATTGCGCTGCGCCAGAAAACTGTTGCAAGCTTTAACTTATCTCGAGAGTCTCCAAGTGACCGAGGCTGGAACGTCTCCAAGCAATATGGGTGGTGTCTCTCTTTCGTGTTGTCAAAAGATGTCGCTGTGTCCGCTAAAGAAAGATGTGACTCTTGCCTGCGTGCAACTGCTGGTCGGTAAGTGACTGGTGGTGCTTGTGGTTAGCAACGGCGACAACCAGCACGAAGCCTGAAGCACGGACTTCCCTACTGTGCCCTCCTGATCCATGTACCCATACCGCCTCTCCTATCACCCTACTAACACCTCACCCACAGGTCCAGATAAGGCCCAGAACCTCTCCCGCGCCCGAATCAAGGTCCTCGAAGCCTCAAGGGCGGGTGCGCGAATCGTCGTCCTTCCCGAATGTTTCAACAGCCCCTACGGAACAGCCTACTTTCGCCAATACGCAGAGACCATCTCACCATCACCACCATCAGCAGACCAATCTCCATCCTTCCATGCCATGGCATCCATGGCCAAGGAGGCCCAAGTCTACCTAGTCGGCGGCAGCATTCCTGAACTCGAGCCCCACCCCGCCGACCCAGACCAACGCAAATACTACAACACATGCCTAATCTTCTCTCCCGAAGGCACCCTCATCGGCACACACCGCAAAATCCATCTCTGCGACGTCACCATTCCAGGCAAAGCCCATCTTCGCGAATCTGAAGTCTTATCAGCCGGAGACGACATAACCATCGTCGACTTACCGGAGTACGGGGAGCTAGGAGTCGCCATCTGCTATGACATCCGGTTTCCCGAGGTCGCCGCCGTCGCCGCGAGAAAGGGTTGTTTTGCCATGGTCTATCCGGCTGCTTTTTCAATAACGACCGGGTCTCTGCATTGGTCGATTCTGGCCAAGGCGAGGGCCCTTGATAATCAGATTTATGTGGCGCTGTGTAGTCCTGCTAGACAGTCACAGGGTGGGCATCGGCCTTGGGGTCACAGTTTGATTGTGGATCCGCTGGCGCAGATTGTGACTGAGGCTGGAGAGGAGGAGGACACTGTCATGGCCGCACTGAGTCCCACGGTGATCAGCGAGACGAGGACGAATATCCCGGTCTATGTACATAGAAGATTTGATGTTTATAAGGACGTGAGTCAATAAAAAGTCACCCACCCATTGACCAACCGATTGGAGAGATGCGCGTCGTCGCATTTGTCGAAATGGTTATGTTTGAGAGATTTCAAACTGCTTTAATATCAAGCAAGGGGGCTCAGCCTTGTCACGTGAGACCAGTGGATGAATCGTCTGGCGACGCCTACGCCGACGAGTACGAATGACAATTGGGAAATGGTCCATAGGGCGAGACAGTAGAAAGCATAATTGGGCATTTTATAATCGGGAACCCGGGAGTGGGCAATACTTGATGTCAGCATGAAGGTTTCGCCTCACGAAGCAATTGAATGTTTTGGCGTACCCCGGCCGCGCATGGCCCACTGGACAGGACTTCATTAGTCTAAGGTATCGGGAATACATCACAAACACGAGGCGGAAAGCGAGGTACAGGCACACTGGAATACGGTCTGCTCATCATGTGTAGTTCCATGTCACTTTCATATCTCATAACATGTACATGCTGAAGAACAAAAGCGCTAGATATCAACCGACGCCCTGTCTCCCACCATGCAATTGCAATTCAGCGTCACGCTTTTGCACTTTGAATCGGTTTCGAATTTTTTTGATTCAGTTACACTTTGCTTTGACTATTTTTCATACACAAATCCCCACTCTAACCGAAAAGAGCGCTTCCCAGGCGGATACGGACCGACTTGACCTGGGTGTAGTTGCTGAGAGCATACTTGCCAAGCTCACGGCCAATACCAGACTCCTTGAAACCACCGAAAGGCACTTGGTAGCTGAGCATGTTGTAGTTGTTGACCCAAACGGTACCGGCCTTCAGGGCGTTGGCAACACGGATGGCGGTGTTCAGGTTGGTGGTGTGGACGGCGGCGGCAAGACCATAGGTGGTCTCGTTACCGGCCTTGATGACCTCCTCCTCGGTCTCGAACTTGCTAATGGCGCAGACGGGGCCGAAGATTTCTTCTTGCATGATCTTCATGTCTGGGCTGACGTTGGAGAAGATGGTGGGCTTGATGAAGTAGCCCTGGTCACCGTGGCGCTCACCACCGGTCTCGATCTTGGCACCAGCCTCCTTGCCGGACTCGATGTAGCTCATGATTCGGTCGAATTGCAGCTTGCTGACCTGAGGACCTTGGAAGGTCTCCTGCTTGAATGGGTCACCAACGACGTTCTTGGCGGTGCGTTGCTTGAAGGCCTCGACGAATCTGTCGTAGATGCCGGATTGGACGTAAATACGGGAACCGGCGCAGCAGCACTGGCCGTGGTTGAAGAAGATACCGAAGTTGACCCAGGAGATAGCATCCTCAAGGTTGGCGTCGTTGAAGACGATGTTGGGAGACTTGCCACCGAGCTCGAGGGTGACCTTCTTCAGGTTGGACTTGGCAGCAGACTGGAGGATGGTGCGGCCAACGACGGTCGAGCCGGTGAAGGCGACCTTGTCGATGTCCATGTGGTTGGCAATGGCAGCACCTGCGGTCTTGCCAAAGCCGGAGATGATGTTGACCACACCGGCTGGGAAGCCGGCCTTCTCGCAGAGGGTGGCGGCATACAAACCAGACAGAGGAGTCTGCTCGGCAGTCTTCAAAACAACAGTGTTACCGGTGGCCAAAGCAGGTCCGATCTTCCAGGCCCACATGAGAAGAGGGAAGTTCCACGGAATGATCTGACCGCAAACACCGACTGGCTCATGTCTGGTGTAGTTGAAGGTTTCTGGGTCTGTGTCGATGGTCTTGCCGTGGATCTTGTCCGCCCATCCACCATAGTATCTCAAGCAGCCCGAGGAGAGCTGGACGTCAACCTTGGCCATGGAGAGGGCCTTGCCGTTGTCGAGCGACTCGATGGCGGCGAGGATGTCGGAGTGTTCGTCGAAGAGGTCGGCCAGCTTGGTCAGCATGGCGCCTCGGACAGAGGGAGGGGTCTGGGACCAGACGCCCTCGAAGGCTTTTCTGGCAGCCTTGACGGCGATGTCGACATCTGGTTTTGCGGTTAGTTTGACGGCCCTGGCAATGTGGATTTGCGGTCGGACTCACCCTCTGGACCAGCCTCGTGGACTGCGACAATTGGCTTCTCCGTGGTAGGGTTGATAGTCTCGAAGGTCTTGCCCTCAACACCCTTCACCCACTTGCCGTCAATGTACAAACCGAGCGGCTGCTCGTAGGTGACGCTAGGCGTCTCAATCTGCTGCGTCAAAGACATGGCGATGATAGAAGTAAACGATGCGGCAAAGGGTATCACAGGTAAGAGGGTAGAAGAAGAGACTTGGGCGGGTTGATGAAGGAGGAAGAGGGATAGATGTTCAACCGAGGGCAATGGGCGGGCTTTATTTGCAATGGTGGGAGGGCGCGGGGAAGGTCACGGTGGTCCAGTATTCTCCATGGGCCCAGATGATAGGCGACATCCACCAGCTTGCAAGTCGCTTTCCTATGGACCGAACCACTGAGCATTGGGCTTCCCGCGACGTTTAGGAGGCGAAGTCCAGGACAAACGACGCCTTGATCTCCGCCAGACCTTGGGGCGGCAGCACGACTATTGGCCGATGGCGGAACCCCCTGGTGTTGACTGCGGGGTTGGTGAAGGGTCAGACAACAGACGGCGGACTCTGGACTAAAGGATGGCTTACCAACGTATGGCTACCGGCGGCTCGAAGGAGGCGACTGGGACCACACTCGACAGAGTTCTCGATGGTTTGTCGTCTGGTGCGCTCCCGGACCCACGATCCATTTGTTCTCTTGAGGTCTGTTTCGCGGGATGCCGTGGTCCCTTGTGCCACTGGACCCCGGGGATCCCCAAAGAGGGGTATCGTGGTTGGTCTTGTTTCCTTCTTTTAGATTTCCATCAAGCCATGCATCCTTGTGCCGCCGGTCAACCGCGATCGGGGACTAGAACGACTAATCACGGGTTGAGAGGACGATCGCTGCCGTCGAGGACTCTGCGACAGTTACCTGGATACGGATGGCTGAAAGAGGACGGGCGGAAACTGGACTGCAGATTGAATTCGCGGTCGAACGGTACACTTCTCTAGATGGAGCTAGTTGGTGGGTATCTTGGTCAGATAGAGCGTTTGGTGGCCGGGCTGGCAGGTCGGCAAACTGGGGGATCAGAGTCTGTTGTTTACTAATTATGCCCCGAGATATACCGACACTTGGACAACTTCGAACAAGGCTCGATAGCTACGCATACAATGTTGTAGGAGCTTCATTGGCCGCCGTCGCGATCGGCGAGGAGGACAATGATGGGTGCATAACCATCACCAACACCTGTGAGGACTGGAGGACACAATCGGTCGACACACTGGCGTGTTTGAGGACATGGATCGCTGAGGACATGGATTGCAACGAGGAAATAGTACCGCGGCAACAAAGCTTGCCACTGTATGAATGTGAGTACCCTGGCCATACTACTAGCCCCGACTAGAGTAGCGTACGAAGGGACCCTGGTACTGCCTTTGGAGCTTCAAGTCCAAGTTGATCGAGTGAGGTAGAGAGTAGTACCAGTGGAAGAGGGCCGGGAGGGGCAGCAACAGAGACAGCAGAGCGTGTCCTATGGTGATGGATTGTTGAGCTGTTGGTGGTGGGGGAAGTAATCAGCTGCCGCGGCATGGAGGGGCTTAGGGCAGTAGCATTGGACCAACTGACTGGCGCCATCAGAGAGGATCCCCGCCTGTCAAAGCCGCTGTGATGCGGAATTATTGGGCTACGGTTTCCTCTCTCGGCTTCCCGGGGTTGCCGGACCACGCTGTTACATTACTTTGAAAGGTACGGTATTGATGCGTACATTATTGCCACATGAAGAGAGAACAATTGTAGTGTTAAGGAAGAAGCGTGATAGAACCTAGGGACGCGAAGCTCTTCACTACCCCGGTATCAGTAGTAGACCACCTAAAACACGAGAATACGGAAACCTGATAACAGGTGCTGTGCACCTAAGTCCCGTGTTGTAGTGGCTCGGAATGAAAAAGAGGACGACCGGGGTTCATTATATGCACGTGATCATGCAATAAAAAGAAGGGATATATTTTGCATTACTAGTCTTGGCATCTGGCTGTCGTGGTCAAAAAGTTAGGAGGTTGCCTTTGAGCCTTGGGGCGTCGCTTCACACTCCACTTGTTCATGCGTGCCTCGCTCGGAATTTCGGGTCGTCCATCGTACTCGTGTGTGTAAACCACGATTGCTACGGGACGTTAAGCAATGGAGATGACCCTTGAGGGAAGCAATTCTGCAGAGACATCTCCACCCGGAGTTGGCGATGTGAGATTACACCGTGGCAAGATATGCGAAGTCTCGGGTTTGCCGGGCGACCAACTTTTTGCTTTTTTTTCCGTTGGATGAAAGTGTTCTTTTTTGGTTCTTGTCCTTTATCAGCCCTGCAATAAAGAGTGGCTACCTAGGTACCTATGTGAGATACCCAGGTAGGCAAGTAAGCCGGTTACTACTACGGTAGCCTCTAATGGCTGAGACGGACGTTTCTCCCGCTGCAGTGGCCAGCCTCGATTACCGCTTTCTATTACTTACTATGTGATCTAAAGAGCATTCATTTTTGAGCAATCAGTACCATTAACCCTGGCCGCATCCCACCAACAATGCCCATTCTAACCTGTCTGGACTTCGTTGACTAGGACACTCTGATTTCTAGCCTGAGTCGACACAACTACATCAGTTGCCGGATTGGCCGTGAAGAAATTGACGGGCTTGAGGCCAACCTGCATTTTCTCACACGGCATGACCGGCCAATCTTCGACTCGAGGATTATGTGTAGAGCCGAACGTATGCCAGATGACGATGTCTTGGTCTCTCACGCTGCTCGCTTCCTTGTCCTCTTGTCGCTTCTTTATCCAAGATGCAATACCCTGCCCACCGAGGGATTGCATGGTATGCCGACCGGCAGCAAACAGTTCATCGTCGTGATAGCGTGTGACCCAAACGGCGTGAGCGGCAAATTCGGACCTCCTTGCGTGGTAGGAGGACGGATGAGCCAAGAGGAGCTGGCTGTAGAACGGCGAAAGTTTGTATCCAACCGGGCCGCCCGTGACCGGACTAATGACATTCTCGTTGACGATCTTGAAAACCCGATTCACCATATGGTCGAGGTCGTGGCCCGATTCCTCCTCGACGAACTGCGATTCCGTCGTATAGCCCACGCCAAACGGGTTATGAACTTTGGGATCCTTGATTGGCATAGGATGCGATTCTTCAATGACAAGCGAGTTCTTATAGCCTGCGACCGCCGGGTCGATTCGCAGCGAGAACAGATGTTGATGGTACGGTGCAAGCACACCTGGTGCGACAACCGTGCCGAAAGGAACCTTGTCCCCAATACTGATCGGAACAGTTGAGACTATACCGGTCGCTCGCACCTCGTACTGGAGAGAGGCGTCCTGGCCGAAATAGAAGGCGAAGATGTATTCATAGTTGCTCACCGTAATGATCGTTTGCAGGACTAGCACACGGGAGCGGGTGACCACCGCGTTCCCTGTGCGGAAGTTTGTATGCTTCCAGAGTATACCGTCATCAATCTCATGGCAACATACGGCGTTGGGTATTTGCAGTGGTTCTCCGGAACTGGTGGTATGCCAACCGTCGAAATACTTGATTTGACCGAGACAATCGCACCCTAATTGTAGGTTGTTGGCATTGATACCGGCACCATCATTACCCAGGTCAAAGGCAGCTTTGCGCACATACGGCATCCGCGGGTCTCCATAAGGCACGAACATTTCCGAAAGGGACAGCCGATAGAAAACGCTTCGACCGTCATATCTGACATCGTGGAGAGTCAGGCCTTCTCGGTAGTTGAAGCCAACCCGCAGAGTCCATTTCTCCCACCGAATGAGGTTCTCCTCGGTGGTAAATGACGGACCTTCTGGCTGGACGACGTGATATGGCTTGGTTGTTGAACGATGCTCCGGCACCAAGTCAGGATGGTACTCGGTGCTGGAGCCGTGAAGGTTCCTTCGGTCGTAGACCCTTGCGGAGTTACTTATGTCATTCGACGTCCCGTGCGGTAAGTAATATATCTTGAGGACTCGGGCATCACCAGACATTTCAACGCAGAGGTCAAGCGGATAAGCATAATGATTGGCGTCCGGATGGGGGGAAAGTTGCATGTAGAAGTAGCACTGGACCAGGTTCAGCTCTTCAGATGGCCCACAAAGATATTCATCTTACCATGGTGATTTTCTGGCTCATATCGTTGGTACCGTCGGTAGCATAAGTCCATGGCTCAATTTTGATGACAGCTCCTTCGGGCAATTGCATCTCCTCGATGGCAGACCGCACGTCAGGGTCATTCAGGCATGCTTGCTCAATCTTCTGCATGTCATTTGCGTCGACATGCGGATGGCAGCCGCTTAGCTGTTCTCGTTTGATGACCTTGCCGGACACAACGTCAACGTCGAGCTGAAAGAAGTGTTCGCTGTCTCTAGGGCCCAGAAAGACCTGAACCAGAGCCACCCGCGCCGGCCTTGATTCCAGAATGCCGTTACTGCTCTCGACGTCCAGAAACTGGACCATCTCCGCCTTCGGAGGCTCTAGCAGGGTAATGACCCGAAAATATGCTTCTTGATCCGGAAACGCGGCTCGAACATGGTGGGCGGTCTATTTGTCAGTTGATGATGAACAACCTTAAGGATAACTTTGCCCGGCATACTCGAGATATCTCCTTTGGAGTCAACGGGTTTAGAGGATGCGGCAAATCTGCGACCATTGTGGCACCTCTGAATGCTATACCGTACCGAATTTGTAGGGCCACTTACGTGCTCGCGATGAGGCACTGGATACTGACGAAGAGAAAGCCGAACATACGAGGGTCAGTCAGCGTTTGGCAAAGCCAACTAGTCTCGATCAAGAATCAACGCACTGGCACCCCCAGAGACGAGTGACTGGTTTGAAACAATGGCACAGAGCCCATGGGTCACCCAGACAGAACAGCTGCAAGAATCTGGGGTCGAGGGCATCCGTTCTGCGGAGGTACCCGCTCTCTCAAACCTCGCCGGACATTGGCGAGTTGCCCAATTGTCACCGCCTGTAGGGTTAGAGGCCAGCAAAGAAGCAACCTGTTGCGAGAGGCCTACGTGGGCCCTGTGATAGCTGAGGGCCGATGGCAGACATAAGTCTTTGAGGTTGGCGAATCACAGTCTGCCTTTAGTATGGATAGTGTTCTTGTGTTCTCTAAACCCACATAATCCAACGCAGGTTGGTCGTTCATCAATCTGGACATTCGAAGGGAATTAGGGGAATGGAGAAGAGCATCTTACTGATAGAGTGATAACAAATTAGGCTGGAACCCAAGGTGAGTGCTTCCGACGTAACTGGTGGAGAGCGTAAAAGCCATCGTCGCGTTGGTTAAACCGGTACTCGAAAGCACTGCAACAAATCGCCACTCGGATCAGGTTGCATGTGTTGAGATACGAATGATCAGAATGTGAGAGGACATGGAGACTTTGTCAAGCTTTTGATTGAAGACCGACTAACTGCGCAATCGCTGAATTATGTCCAAACGGAACACATTTTGAAGCTGCACCTCTAAGCGGCGCTGGTATACACTTGTCGTACAGAGAGGTGAGATTCAGGAGGAATGGTCATGAAGGGGTGTCCATATCCTCCCTGTGCAACAAACGCTGAAGGGATCTTGATGGTACAATCGCACGTGCACATCGTCATGCAGCGGGAAGATTATTCGACACCCGGGCCGCTGTCCGAATGTCCCTCGCTGGAAGCACCGAAATTGCCCACTTTGAGACTCTTGTCTTGGGCTACCATGATTGCCAGGATTTCGAGGATATCTTTGGGGACGGTGTTATCGTAGATGCCGATTAGTGATGATGGCTCCGGATAGACCTTGAGGCCCTTGTAGAAGCAAAGAGCAGCACCGACAGGATCGGAACCTGTAAAGTATGAGTGATCAGTTCCCGCAACCAGAAGAAGAAGACAAAAATAAATGATACGTACCATCTCCGGCCAGCGCTTCTCCCTGCGCTATTTGTTGCATGAAGAATGCCTCTTTCTCTTCAATGTCCGTGGGGAAACCCTCTTCAATGGCCTCCTGAACGGCATTCTTGATCTCCTCTCTCCTTTGCTTGCCTTGGATCTCGGCCTCCTCTTTGGCTAATCTGGCTTGTCTGCGCGACTCCCGCTTCAATGACTTTCTGAATTCAGGGTCATTTCTCCGCTTGTAATCGAAGTAGACAGCATAAGCTGCGGTCTGTTAGCTCTCCGTGGCTGGCCGGCGTCAGAGGTCTCAAGTGTCGTGAAGACATACCAAGAAGGCCGGTCACAACCGTGCCGACGGATATCGTGACGATGGTCGATGTCTTCATGATCGGCAATGGTGCAGGTTTGCAATTCGATAATCAGATGCAGTCCGAACGACCGAATATCAGACGGTGAAGATCGGCCCAACTATTGTCGAATAGAATTCGCGCTAATGTATGCAACGAGGGCGATGCACAAGAAGTATATCGTGTCCAAATAAATGATGTCTTGAACAGCTTCTGCTACTAGTAAATTTCCCAGCTTCAGGTTTGGAGACGACATGCGAACTTGAACTGCACAATTGCGAGGCTGCGGTTGGCTGTTGCCAAGCCTGTCCTCCAGCGTGCGTGATCTGCCGTAGCGGACCATCACGCTGTTTTTAAGCACAGGAAGACGGTTCAAAGAGGCGGCGTAACTGATAGCCTGAACGGGATGGAGTGAATCCGGGGTCAGGACTTCAGGCGGACTTCTTGTTACTCCAAGTCGGCTACCAACAGTTGTCTTGCTTGAATCGCGTCGGTGGTGGACTTGGGCACATGTGTGCCTGTCCATCTACATTTCCTTTCTGAATAGCGCGGTTTCTTTGCTTTTGCTTGCTTACCTGTTGCAATGGATCCAAGGAACCTCACACTGCGAAGAAAGCGCAAGGACCGCCCTACGATAAGCGCGCCTCAAAATGCCTCTGGGCCTGGCATCACCAGGCCAGCGGCACAACAAAATAAGTCTGCGACCAATCTAGCCGTACCCAGGGAACGAAATGCCCCTACTGAAACGTCTGATCTTGTCAAGCGACGATATTCTACGCGTTACAACCAACTACCAGACTTCAGCAATGTTGCAACGCCCCCTGTGCCTGACTTGCCTGGGGCACTCAAACGACGTTCCCAGGGTGGTTCACCACGGCGTCCCGGGACGTCTCCCTCACGCCCGCTGCTTGTTGACAATGAAGTGCTCAAAGACCCAAACCTGCAACACGAACGCTATGTCACAGAACTCCTGTCCAATGCATCGGAGGAAGACATTCAAGAATACCAGACCAATCTGCAGCGGCTGAAGAACCGAAACTCTGCCGAGCTTCAGCGGAGCGTGTATCAGAACAGGACCCAGTTCATTAAAATCAGCAAAGAGGCGGAGAAGCTCAAAACTGAGATGACTATACTTCAAAATCTTATGTCCGAGTTGACAGGCACCCTCGGTCAGAGCAATACGGGGACAACGCACAATGCCGTTTCCACAGAGCTCAACGGCACTTCACAATCAAGACGCAATATGAATCGAACCTCGGTTGCAAACTTGGAGCAGATGTGGAATATCCAACTCCAAGCATTGTGGAAGAACGTGGAGAAATCTCAGAAATTTCTCCCGGCCACTCCTGGCCGCCATATTGTCGCGGAAACGGGCAACTGGATTGAGCTGGATAGTGCCACTTGGAAGCCGAAGCGGCCTGTGCATATTGTCCTGTTAAATGACCATCTTCTGATCGCGTTCAAGAAGCGCAAGCGAGTGGACCCTAATGCTCCTCAACAGGGCCCGGCGCCCACCAAACTCGTTGCGGAAGAGTGCTGGCCTTTACAAGACATCGAGGTGATAGATATGGCCGCGAGTTTAGCGTCCGGGAACCCGTCGCCCGCCGAAGTAAAGGCAGTCTCGTCTGCGCTCACTATCAAATCAGGGGGCAGGTCCCTTGTTTACCGGCATGAAAAACGTGACGAGAAGGCCAAGAATGGACTGCTGATGGCTTTGCGGAAGGCCACAGAGGAATGTCGAAAGGCTAGCAGGAGTCATGACGAACAGGGCAAACCCCAAGGAGAGAGTCTGAACTATTTTGCGGCGCGAGACCCGGTATCTGCAAAAAACACTGACATCATCGAGAGCATCAACTCCGTTAAAGATAAGCCGGACATTTTGATTGAGGTCGATGGCAAACAGCAGAACTTCCGCTGGGTCGAAGGGCAAATCGACGATCTCGATATCGAGATATCTCTACAGAGGTTTGATGAAGCCGTGGAAAAGGTGGAAAAGTTGCGCAAGATCGCCAGAGGTCTGAAGAACAACTCGGTCGCCCAGGAGCTCATCACCGTCAAGGTCGATGAACGTGCAGCCAAGGTTGCAACGGTTCTCTGCCGGGAACTCGTGGAGACGCCATCGTTTATGGAAGCGACGAAGAGGACTGCGGGGTACCTCATTCGGTTGGGCTTCGACGACAGAGCTCGCGAACTCTACCTGAAAGCGCGCAGCGACACTCTGACCAAGCGCGCACGGCAATGTGTTTTCGAAGGCGACCTCCATCGATATGTCTACTCAATTTCCTACGTGTACTTCACAATTATCAAGAACACAGTGCTGATCTACCAAGCCTCGTTTCCTCCGGCCACTATCAGTGCGTGTATCAAATGGGCGAATGACCACCTCGAAACGTTCAACACTTTGCTTGTACGACAACTGAGTGCCATAGACAAGGATAGCAAACTTTGGCGAGAATGTATGGACGTTGTCTGGGCTCACGAGAGGGAGATGCTGGGCAATGTGGGCCTGGACTTTCGCGAGGTCATTGGCAGGGGGCTTGAGGTACGAGAGATCCCCGGCATCAGGACCGGGAACCTATCTGGAAGCAATGCAGAGCAGAGCAGGTCAAGGTCCCGTACCAGAGGCAATGCTTGAGAGGTCATGGCTCTCGCGTTTACGGGCAAGACATCTTCCATCCTGTCCTGGGCCGGCTCTATCTCCGCGGTATTACTTCGGAGTTGCTATTGTACAGCGGTCCCAAGGACATTGGACAACCGCAAACCTGCAGGAGGGACGTCGGAGGACGCAAAGCGAGGATCTGCTTTCGAGCATTTTGAGCGGAGATGAATGTATTGGTTCTTTTGTTGTTGGACAAGCTCCACAGTTGGTATATGCAAGATGGAGCAAACTCCGCGCTTGTCGCTAATGGCTGAAATTACATTTTTCCTGCTTATATCTTCCTCATCTTGACTCTCGGAAGGTTCCATTTAGAAGGGGTTTTCCCTGATGAGACGCCAGGCGGATCGTCTCAGGTGATATTACATGGGTACACATGATGTACAAATAATCAGGCCCTCAAGCTTTTCTTGGTTCCGTACCACTGCACCGAAGCGTGCTGCATAGAATGATTCAAAGAAGCTATGAGGGTGTCAACTGGGGTAGCTGGCTGAAATCTATTCGTTGATCTTTGCCAGAAGCCTGTGAAATTCGTCAGCAACCGGTGGCTCCTCAAGACGCGCACCGAGTAGGTGGCAGGGATTAGAACATACTCATGGTCCCGGAACAGATGGTATTCCTCATCTCCGACTTTCACGGGGCTGCCGCCATACTATCGAGAGAATATCGTCAGCTACTAGGTTCCTTGCAAGACGCTTATTCTTATTCTTCTTCTCCTCCGATTTCTCTTTTGAGGACCACGTTCGCTGAGCTGAGCATACCTGAGGAATCAAGACCTTGTCGCCCTCCTTGACGCTCATGGCTAATCTCCGCCCCTCCTTGTCAAAGCCGCCAGGGCCCACGGCCAGGACCTTGGCCTCGTTCAAGTCCTTGACACTGCTCTCCGGGAGGAAGATACCGCCGGCAGTTCTCGGCTCGGCCTTGATTCGCTGGACCAGGACTCGGTCCAGGAGAGGGGCGAGGGATCGAATGCTCTTGAGTGCGGTAGACTGGGAACATTGGAAAGCTTGTCAGTCAGGTGTTCCTTGCGGGTACGCTTTGCGCCGCACGGCGCGAGACGGGACGGCGGACAAGGTAGGTGACTAACCATGGTGGTGAAGATCGCAAGTGTAACGACTTTGAAGAGAGGAAGGTGGAGGTGATGAGTCCGGAAGCTTGTGTAGTATTCGACGTATGTAGGAAGCTAGTAGTCAGCAGTGATAGAGGGAGAGGTCAAGTGCAGAAGACCTGTAAACAGATAGGTACAGTGGTATATGAGCATGCTCCAACGCCTAAAAAGGTACGGGTACTTTTTTTCTCGAACCATCCGCAGTCGCCATACCTTCTCTTTTCTGTGACATTGACAGGTCCGATTGGCGGGTACATCTGTACCTCGACTTTAGCAGGCCCACTGGCACGCTTTTAGAGCCGGCCGACGACTCGAATCGCTAGTCACAACTGGCGCGCCGCGGTGATTCGCAGCCTTCTCGACAAACACGCCAAGTGATTGAAGCAAAGCAGGCAAACCGAGTAAACATCCTGCACTGCATGCCCTCATTTCCCCATAGACGTCAACAGAGACCGTCGACTTGAGGCCGTCCCACCAGCACTTCAATTTCAGATACTATAGCAAAGATGATGGACTCGGACGAAGACGACATTTACCCTACGCATCAAGATGAAACCAACGGGCACGGCGCGCCGCAGGGTGAGGTGAAAATGAACGACGTAGAAGACGGCGAAGAGGAGGGCGAAGAAGTCGAAGAAGAAAGCGATGTATGAACCGTCAACTCCTACCCATGTTGCGCACTGTGCTTCCCTGAACAAAGAAAAGATCTGGAATAATAACAAGAATATGATGCACAGGACGACGTCGACTTCATCATCGATGCCAAAGATGAGCCTCAGGCAGAACAGCCAGGATCGTACGTTCTTCCATTCCACCCTGGCGCGACGCAAGCCGACCAGCTGGTCTTGTTCGAGCCAGCTATTGCCATTCAGCTTCCTACATTCCTTAACTAACACCCCGGTCCCTGCACTAGACAATCGAAGCGTCCTTCGAGCCTTGCGCCAGCCGCAACAGCAGATAACCTAAGAAAGTCATCCTCGACGCCGACACCCGCGGGGACACAGATCAAACCATCCGGGACGCCCGTTGCCGGTACTACAGCAGGAGATGACACCCAGACGAGAAGAGATACTTCCCAGCCCCCAAACGAACGTCCGGGCACCGACTATCCGCCACGACATACATCGAAAATCGACCCGAACGGAAACCCCATACACCCCGCAACGGGCAAGCCGATCCTGTCAACCGATCTAGACGTGGATTTCCCAACGGAGTCATCCAAGCCATGGCGCAAGCCCGGTGCCGATATCACCGACTACTTCAACTACGGCTTCGATGAGTTCACGTGGGCGTCATATTGCCTTAAACAGCAGCAGATGCCCAAGGAGGTCCAGCAGATCCGCCAGGAGGCAGAGCAACTCAAGGCCTTTGTCGAAGGGATCCCCGGCGGCGGGATTCCCGGTATGCCTCCATTGCCTGGCGCTACGGCTCCAAGTGGTGGTCCAGGTCCAGCTCCCGCTCCCGCTCCAGGCGGCGATATGTCGCAGATGGGAATGCCCAGCGAAGCTCAGATGCAGCAGATGTTTGCGGCCATGACTTCGCAAGGCATGGATCCTATGTCCATGGACCCATCACAGTTTATGCAGTTCATGGCCGCGGCCGGAGGTCCTGGAATGATGGGTGGTCCACAGGGCGGTCCTCCGACCGGTCCTTCAGGCGGATTCGGTGGTGGTGGTGGTGGCAGCGGGTTCGACCAAGGTGGTGGTGGAGGCCCAGGAGGTGGGGGCGGCGGCGGCTTCGGCCGTCCAAGAGGGAAGGGTGGAAGGAGAAACTGGTAGAGACATTTTCGGCATCCGGATACCCCTACTGTTCAATACTAGATTCACTCGGTCTGGTACGGAATGGCTATGTTATCCACACAACTTAAACGCGGGCCCCAATCGGTCGGTTCCAGTGGTCTGGAGTCGCAGCGCAACCTATTTCGGTTCCTCATCAACCATCAATCACCCGTCGACCATGAGAATACCAACTCGACTCGATCGGGACTCGATTTGTCTGGCCGCCGTGGACCGCATTTTCTTCGAGTTCTGTCAGAACAGTGTTGCCCCGCTTCAGCAGGGGATAT
Source organism: Exophiala dermatitidis NIH/UT8656 (assembly GCF_000230625.1). Classification (NCBI taxonomy): domain Eukaryota; kingdom Fungi; phylum Ascomycota; class Eurotiomycetes; order Chaetothyriales; family Herpotrichiellaceae; genus Exophiala; species Exophiala dermatitidis. Next base: position 3,090,355 of record NW_008751646.1, on the reverse strand, counting down.
GAAGGCTTCATCTGCGGGAGAAAGGTTAAGGCGTCAAATTACGCAGACCGACACATTGTCTTTACGACAGAAATGGTTGAGACAGACTGGACTAAGACATGAGCTACACTACGTGGGGAATATGTCACACGAGACACTGGAGCAGACTCCATAAGACGCCAAAACAATGCGAGCATGTTCATGGGATGAAGAATACAATCCCTAAGCTGCAGAAGAAAAGAAGCCCATGTTTTCAGATCAACATGGACCAAAATGTGGATGTCGCATCAGGCGCATCTACCTGTATTACAAACTATTACACCTCCATTGTATCCGAGAGCCTTGTTTGGTCGGTTTTTGCTCCGAGTCCTCTTGCTCTCTAGTCCGTCCATCGTTGTACGCTGATTAGCCGCAAGGGCATCTCCGCTCGTTCACAGCAGCACGAATGGCAACATCGTAGTAACATGGAAGTAGTTACATCGACACGCCTCGCGAACAGCAGCCAATTTCGAACTCCCACAAAAGTACACTGATGGCACAACTTCAGATCAGAGGGACACTGCACGTGGTAGAGGTTTCTTCCATATGCACCATGACCATCATCAATAAAACCCTTCGGAGAACCTGGAGGTTGCTCCCCCACCGCCACTAGGGCCTTCGCCGCCGCCGTGAGGTACGTGGTAGAATCTCTCTATAAGCAAGATTCTACTGTCAGCTGGGGCTCTACCAATGGGCCTCTCTGAGGAGACATGACTATTCAGGGCAGTCATACCTGTATAGCCAGTGAACTTGGGATCCGCCGAATCTGCCACCGATCCTACGGTCCCGCCGGATCTGCCGTGTCTCATGGACGCCTTTGCCGTCGTGACTCCGCCCAAGTTTCTGGCTGCGGGTATCCTGCTTGGGAACAGTGGCTGGCGCCGGGCTGAGCCAGGAAACGACTGCCCAGGACCCTCTTGGCGATTCGAGAAGTGAGCCGAGACTCGTGTAGCGGTCGTCCCGGGAATGTACGTTCGGTTGGTCCAGGTCTGATTAGGCAAGGCTATGCGATGGGCTGGGGTGCCTGGGTTTGTGGGATTGGCGGAGCTCGCTTTCCACGTTTCGTAAGCCACTTATCAGGAAAAGAAACGAAAGGGCTCGAAAAGATGTACCAATGTTTGATGACCGTGCCTTTTCTGGCGCCGGCATTGCTCCTTGGTCACCACCGCCGCCGGCGCCACCGCCACCAGCACCATGTACACTGCTTCCTGATCGTTGATGAGGGTGCAGTTGTTCTGGACCGTGGCGAAACGACGGCTGTCCACGCAGGTCACGTCGCTCGGCCAATTTTGGACGCTGGGCAGGTTCTTGATTCGATTCCGTCCTTAGAAGTCGGGACAATTCAGGTTGTGGCATGGTGTTCACAGCTCGAATGGTGGGCGGTGCAGAAGCATCAGCAGCAGCAGGGTTGTTGACGACAGGGGCCGCGCCATGGGTCTGCTCCGCAAGGCATTTTTTCTTTAAAGTGTCATACAGCTTCTGGGTCTGGGAATGCTTCCTGCTTTTCTCCCGGTACATATCGACCAGCTCGGCATATTTCTGTTCCATCGTTCTGTGGTCAAGCCTGACGGCTTCGCTGGAGTCAGAATGCGTGGCCAGATGATGAGCAGAGGCAGATAGACCACTCGTACCAGCAAGCTTCTTCTCTAGGGCCTGGATCTCGGCGTTGGCATCGTGGATGATCTTGTCCACCGATGTACTGAGATGATCATTGCTCTCACTGAGATTCCGGGCGACGTACTCCTGGTAGGAGCTGTCACCCGATCAGTCAAATTATGTACGTGCAGAGAGGGCGCCGCTTGCTCACATCTCCTGCGTGATCTGGTACGTCCAAAACGCTATTGCTCGTCCTGCACATTCCATGATCGTGGTTGGGTCGAGTCCGCTGAGCACGCTTGCCTTGTATTCTTCGGAGGGGTTGAGGCGTGTCTGCACGGCATCGTCGATATTGGGGAGATTCGTTCCACAAACGGGACAGCGACGTTGGGCACGAGGGACGTCGGTTAGACCGGCTTTTCTGGAGCAATCGGTGCAGAAAATGTGGCTGATCATGAGTTAGGTTTCTTCGGATGCCACAAAGACGCGGGCGGGAAACATGCGAGCAGGTGGTGACTACCGCCTCTTGCGATAAGACAGCCCGGCATGGCCCTCCAGTTTGGTTGTTACAACGGAGCCGTTGGTCCATAGCCACAGGGAGAGCACCGGAGATGTCGAAGGGCTGATTGAACTTGTTTGTATGAGCAGATTGTTCTGTGCCTGCCAGCAGCAGAAGCCGCGTTCGAATCATCACCTGCGCGTCATGGTGGACAGAAATTGATGACCGTCTTCAAAACGGAGCCTGCAGCAAGCAGGAGCAGGTCCGGGACCGCAACAGTCCCATCACGAAATCACACATACCCGCCAGCTATGCTTTTCAGTCGCAATCTGCCGATGGGCTTTAGAAACGGTATGCGCTCAATGCCGTCGAGTAAAAGACCACGTCCCAGTCACTCCCAATCACCTCCTCTAACCAAAGAAAAAGGCATTGCCCTGCGCATCCCTGCGCCCCTTCGCCAGCTCCTCGAATTCCTTGCCGGCCTTGAACTCCTTCCACAAGCTAGCAGGATAGATATGCTTGTTCCTCTCGTACCAACGCCTATCGACCACTTTGGTCAGTGTTGGATCATCATTTTGGCCCTCCAGCTGCTGTTCCTTGGCCGGCACCCGCAGAAGAGAAGACCCAGACCCATCATCATCCCGCTTCTTCGTAGCTGTACCAGAATACTCAAACAGGAGCTTCCCTTCTCGCACCGGGTCCGGGATTTTGTTCGCAATGAAATAATAGAACTCGTAGTGCTAGTCTCTCGTCAGTCTGTGTCTCCTAGCACTGTAACACTGCAGCAAAACTCAATCATTGTAACTCACATGAGGCACAATGACTTCTCCCCTGACACACATCAAGTCATCCACGCCGACTCTGGCCCACTGCTTCCTACTTTCCTCGCGGCTCTTGAGGGAATGTCCGCTACCAGTCACGCCCAGCTCGGCCCCCAGCTTTCGACATTTATCCAGGAACAGCCATATGTGATCTCCTTTCTTGACCTTGACCGTCCCGCCAGGGATATTGGCTCCGTCGTAGAACACGAACGGGATGGCTATTTCAGTCTGCTTGACTGCCTCTTGCATTTCCAGGAATTCCTTCCTCAATCTCTCTCGTTCTGCAGCCTCTGCGGCCAGAGCGGCTTTGGTCATGGCTCTTGGAGCAGGGAGCGTTGAGTTCGGATTCGGCGTGAATTTTCGACCACTGGCAATTCCAGACGGTTCAGGCGACCGTTCCACACTCGCAGACTTTCTTGGGCTTTTAGATACCGGCGTTGAGATTGCGCTTGATGCTCCTCCTTCGCCGCCATCATCTTCTTCTTCGTCGCCCCCAAACGAGAGCAGACCTTTGGCGGCTGTCTTTTTCTTCTTCTTGAGAGGCCGCTCGGCTCGACGCGTTACCGCACTGTACTTTTCAAGTTAGCCCCACCGCATTGGCAGTATTGCGGACTTGTTGTGGAGAGAGCAGCTCACCCGTCGCTGTCCTCCACATCAGGTGTGCCCCTTCCAACCGATTCATTACGCGCCTCTTTTTCTTTCTGTTCGAGTACGTCCGCGCGGCGTTTGCGGAAATCCGCGAGGTGGACGAGCCCGACTGTCTGCGATTTGAGAAGGTCTTCGGCGGAGGTGGCTTGGGCCGTGAAATTTCTCGGTGTGGATGTCCCAGATTGAGGATCTGGTTGGGAAGTCATCGCTGCTGGTCGCGGAACGATGCTGTGGTCCTGTGAGCAAGGGGAACGGTGTCTGCTGACAGTCCGGAAAGGTCTCAAGAAGTTGTTCAATGTACAGTGGTCAGGCTGAAGATACACTGGGAGTTCGATGCTGGCCAATCATGTGGCGACAAAGCCAGCCTTGCCGTCCCGCATGCCGTGATACGGCTAAGAATGAGCCGTCCTTCACCGTCATTATAGTAGTCTACCATGTGCATTTCCCAGCATGGGAAGTAGTAATCCATTATTGAGAGGCAACAACCTGGACTAATTTCTACCTGGACGGCCAGTCTAGGGCAGCCAGACCAAGGTTGCTGGTACAGGACAACTGGGAAGCGACCCGAGAGTATTATATTCTGAGCTCCAAAGTCCTCTATGATTTCACATTTTTGATCAAATAACGGGACGTCCAAGTGTAACTAATGATTGCATAGGCCTTGATACGACCATCTCCCTTTGCCAGCCGGTTGTTGAATGGGCAAATGTCCACAAACCGCTTCAACTTAGTCCCGTAGAAAATAGGTTCACACAACGATATACTCGCCCCGATTTCCCTCCAGCTTCATAACAGTCCTGAATCTCAACCCAGCATCTTCTGCAACGTTGTTCTCAATATTCAACGCAGCTCGATCCTTGAACCGTCTTTGTTTCTTGTCGCTGCGTTGCCAGACCTTTTCTAAGAGCTCGAGGCAGCTCTTGTTATTGAGGAACCCGCTGTCTTTCTGGATATCCAAACACCTCTGACGGATAACACCCCGGTCTTCACCATCCACGCATTCACTACCCGTTATGAAGAGGGGCCACAGCAGATAGACGTCCGATTTGACGGCCTTGATGTATCCTAGGCACTTCTGCACCAGAGACCTAATGGCAGGTTCGGTGCTGGAGACCGTCGGTTTTGCCAGGCGTTCTGTATAGAGCAGGGCGGCGTATCGGAAAGACTCGGAGATGTTGTAAAGGTCAATTCTTTGGTCCCCAGTTAGGCTCGGAGCGTCCGGGCGAGAGGAGCCCAAAGCTGTTGAGTCGAACTCCCACAGTTGTAGTACTTGACGAATCTCTCGCCATTCACGCCAAAATTGAGCTTTAACATCCTGATCCGCGCTCCGGATCCTGTACAGCTCCTCATCCTCGAGCAGCTGCATGAACCCATTTCCGTCAAAGTTGCTGTAATCCATATTCAGCTCCGCAGGCATGGGTGGCAATGGCCGAGTGACAAGAGCAACCGTCTCCTTGACGGGCTTACCCTGGCTCAAAACATTCAACCGTCCGAGTCTGGCAATGGTTTTGAACAACTGGCCATCACATCCTGCAAGGTTCTCCAATGCCCACTCTTCATCCGGACTGGCGGAGACATCTACATGGTGTCCTCGAAGTTGGCCTTCGCGGTCGTTGACGGTTGCAGTCATTGCGTCAAACCATGTAAACATCCTCGTGAACCATTTAGTCTCCTTCGTGTTCAAGCCCGGGTCATTTCTCCGAAGGCCGAGAAGCTTCTTAACGCCGGCAAATTGCGTCTGGAATTTGGCGATGCCTGAGTCGCAGATATGAAACAAACACAAGATCAAGAGCGTGGCTAGGATGGCATCGTCCTTGCGCTGAAGAGGATCCGCAAGCTGCTTGTTCAATGACTGAATAGCGATTGCCTTGTGGATCGACTCTTCCCGTGCTTGTTCCTCTGCCGACATGTCGTCCAACAGTCCATTCGTCATTGTCAAATGTGCCATTGAAGATCTCCTCGTGGGGTCGGTTTTACCTGTGGATAACGCCCCAGTCTCTCTGCGTTGACGCAAATTGCTGGCGGACAAGGCAGATATGGCATGCTGGAGTGTTTCACTTCTCGACGCAAGTCGTAGAATTTGGGTCTTGTATGGATTTGAGGGCCCATCGAATGCAACTATCACCGGAGAGATTACCTCGACGTAGTACCTGATGAGGTACTGCATTCGGGGCGTAGCTCCTATAGCACCCATACGTAGCAGCGGAGACTGCGTCAGACTGTAGTTGAATGGAGCAATACCGAGGCCGAACGTAGAGCCATCCTCGGTCTCAGCCAAGCCTGCATCGGCGTGATCGCGTCTAACTTCTTCCACATCTTCTTCAAATTCGGCGGTCAATGTTTGATGGGGCAGCGACTGGGTCAATGGCGCATTACCTTTTGGACGAACCACATGCTGGGGTTCTCCAGAAAGAACATCACCATATGGAGAAGGGAAAGAAGGATAAACAGCAGACGACGTGTCTTCTGGGCCAGGGCCAAGGACACACCCAAGATAGGCCGACTGCGGAGAAGGATATGGGTGAGCCGTAAGCGGCAAACGCTCTGTCTCCCGATAAGGCCGACCTGGGTCACGGCCCGGCCGACGATTGAATCCACCAAGGGGTGACGATAGGGGAGGATTTGAGGGTCCCTGGGTGTACGACTGGTGCGTTGGCTCAGCCACGGTCGCGACTGGGTTGGACGATATTGGTGCGATTGGCTGTGTCCAGGATGTGGTACTAAATGGTACAACGCTGGGAAACTGACCGTTGGCTGAGCCGAAGGGAGGATTGGCAAATGCTGCTGAACGTCCGTGTTGGACGATAGGAGGCGAGCACGAATTCTGCTGACCCGAGGGCGTCTGATGCTGTTTGCCGGGCGGAGACTGCGTGGTGCGTGGCTGCTGTGAAAGTTTCCTCTTCGGCTTTGCCGTCATGTTAGGTGTGGCCAACTTCTGTGCACCGGCGATGGGCAGGGACAGACCGCGCAGCTTGCCTCGACTGGCCACGCCGTTGCCCCACGTCAACTGGGTCTTGTAGCCCGAACAGTCTCTCCCATCTGCGAGACATCGGGAACAGTACGGTCTCCCTCGATCACACTCGAGGTTCCGCGTGGCGCAGGTAAAGCAATCATCAGCAGCGCCCTGCGCCGAGGCTCGTTTCCTCCTCTTCCGTGGAGCATTGACATCTGAGGTCGGCGAGCTCTGAGCTGTAACGGAAGGCAGCGACATCAGTAGGAAGACGCAGGGTGATCGGCTGCCGAAGGGCAATTGAAGGAGATAAACATCCGCAGGAGAAATTCCTAGGAGATCAAGCTGACTCTGCTATCTTAAAACCTAGAATGTACCTTTGCTAGGGAGTGAACAAAAACAAGCGGGGAGTGGATGAACAGAGGGTGGGTTACCACAACTTGCACACGATCTCACGTCTCTCCGCAAAAGATATGGATGGCATGCAATTCGAGGATAAGGATCGAGAAGCATATCTCAGGACCTCCCGTCGGCGACCGAAGTACTAGTACCCTCCTTTCCCCAGACAACGATCAACCAGACCTCGAGGCAACAAGCCGGTCAAGTGGGACATGACGTTAAGAGGCGTTCCAGGGTGTTGGAGCATCCAAACATAGCAAGGATAGGTCAGGTCAGCTAGAGTAACAGCCGGAAGACGAACGGCGCTGCATTGCAACAGTGGCGGCGGGGAGTTCAGGCTTTGCCCTGGGCGGGGGAGAGCGGACTTCAGGCCGATCCTGGTTATTATCTGAACGAGTAGCACTGCCAGTGGTCAGTAACATCAATAAACATGTGTAACCTACAGCAGTGTGCGGCTTATCTGTCGAGATGGAAGGACGAAAAGGACAGGGGAGAACTGCCGGTATTGCAAGGCGGGGGGAGAGAAATGTCGCTTGCAGGCCGCCGGCCACTGACACCCTCAACTTGAAGTCCCAGCTTCAGGCGGATCAATAGGCTAATAAAATGCTCTCGACAAGAGCCACCCCGGAGCACAAGAAACTTAAAGGGAGTCTACAATGCAGGGTGCAGTGGCTAATGATTTCCCCAGGCACTCGAGCACCCGCGAGATTGGCGGATGAGACGTTTTGGATGGGCAATTGTAGAGCATCGCTCCAAGCGTCAGGCCTGGGTCGTACAGTACAATGACACCTGCGCGCTCAATACCTCAGCTTCCCACATGCTCCCCGGACTCCACGCACTCAGGACCCTGGCGGCGCAACTGACTTTCCCTGTAGAGTCTGGCTGAGGTTCTTACTGATCGTTCTTTGAACGTCCGGAGCCATAGATGATAAGCATCAAACGTAAATAGGATCTCCGCGTCTCAAGGGACCGTCATTGTATAGTGGTATGCTGCTCCAGCCTCCGAACGTGGCGTGAGCGGGCACCTGAGCGGCCGATATAGCATTTTATCCTACTAGGTGCATACCTACCTAGTTACCTGGAAGTAGGTATCTCATATCAAAAGGGCCAGCAAAGCGCGGTTAGAAGCCAGAAAGAGGGTATAAACTCTGTCCGCCGCCCTGCGCACGAGACTATCGTGCCCATTCATACTAATGTCCTACCTTGAAAACTGCTGTGCGTTGAAGGCGAGCGTCTCCTGTACAGAGATGGCTTTTACGCAGGTGCTCTGTTAATGTTGCAGACATGTGGATTGAACAGGGGTATTCGATTCTGCACCCAACGCTCATTTTCACATTACAACAAACGAGGTGGCTGTAGTGTTGGACATCTTCGACATACCGGCCCATTCTTCTCCCACGACAACATCCCGGTCCAATGCTCAGGACTGAGAATCAACAATGCGATTCTCAAGCGCTAGTATCGCAGTTGGTAGTAAGGTTAGAAGGAGGAAAGGGTGGAGATTGCCTTCCGGGGGGTCGGACCCTCCCGTATCGTTCATCACAATCCCAACGCTCCCTCAACTTGCAGGTCGGCCTGGTCTCGAGGGCGAGACGCGGCCGTAGCGATCATATATTGAGTCATTACCAACTGCCGCCTGGAGAGTTCACATCATACAAACAACTCGGTTTGTAGTCGATTGGAGGCATCGCCACGCCCTGATTTGGCCACTCTCCCAGCGAGGTTCCTTTGGATTAGTACCAGAGCCAGGTATCGCAATGATACAAGCGGGCTTGCAAGCAGGAGAATTGTCGCTAACGCTGAAAAACATGGGCGATAACCTGTGATGCGTTCACCGCTCTTGAAGAAAGAATTGAGAGGCCCCTGCAATCCATGTGGTGCCAACTGGCATGTGCTTTGCGAATGACTCCGACGGCTTGCGTCGCTTCGCGAGATGACCTGAAAGCCCGATCACCTGGTAAGAGTGCGGTGACTCCATCGTCACGCAAACAACAGCGTACCATCCTCACACAATTATGCCCAGTTTCGGCTAGAGTGACAGTGGAGATGACTCTTTCAAGTTGGGCTCGAGAATTGGGCTCGAGAAGGGACGTCGTCGGGTCGGGGCGAAGCGACATGACGCAGCGGCGGCCATGCAAGTCTGCCTCATTTCAAACGGGAATGATCAATTGGATTGGGTGCTTTTTACAGCGAAATGCTGCAGGCCTCCACTCAGTCAGTTTCTTCGATGCAAAACAAACGGTCAAAGCGAGTTGTTGTACTGCCAATGGTGAAGGACGAAGTGATGCTGCCCAAGCCTTGCCAAGGCTAAGCTCCAGCAGCGATGAGCTGGCGCCCTCTCACTCGTTGCTTGCCCAACACTCAGCCCAAACGGGAGCCATGCTATCATCGAGTGTTGGAGAACTAGGACTGCCAGAACTGTATGGTACAGTGTAGGACTGTTTCATGACGGTAGGTACTGTATCGATGGAGGTCGCCAGAGGTCGGAGGATTTTGTCGATAGTCGTTTGAGGACAACCATTATACACCAAGCAGGCCGCCAGAAAGGACAACAATACAACGAGCAAAGTGCGAAGCTCAGTTTGAGAGGCTCGAACCTGGTTCAGGATTGTTTGGCGGCTGCATGTGGCTCTCAGGTGCGCATCACCTTCTGGTGTGCTTGTATGATTTGTGGCAAACTGCAGCTCAACCCGTTGCGAGTGATAGTCAGCAAAGACGAAACGCCATATTGGATCTCGATGAATTGTTAGTTAGTCGAGCCTGATTTGTCTCAAACAGGACGATATGGTTTTGGCTTGCCGCACGCTTTGTAGTCCATAATGCAATGAATGCCAGGGGGTGGGAAGGCCTGCTGCGCTTCTCAACCGGGCACAAATCGACAGGAGTCGAACAAGGCTCCATCGTGCATACGACCCGACTAATTGGATCTCGACGACCGACAGTGCATCTGACCGATCATCATTGAAAAGAGGTGACTTCGGCACGGAGCGTGATTGGGAGGAGATAATTTGCTATTTCGACCAGCAAGAGGAGCATTTGAGATGTCGCAGGTGAACGAGGCAAACTATCCAGTCAAGCAAGCTGGACCATCCGCAACCTGACTGAGCCTTCTTTTTCAATGCTGGTGTTGACCTGTCCCGAAATCCGCGCTGTTCTTTTGTGTGCTCGTTTTCTGCCAGAGTGAGAACCACGCGTTATGGCAAGGTAGAGCCCGGGGCACGGTCCGCCCGAAAGTTCGCATGACCAGTGTATTATTGAAGAACAATATGATCCTGATTGACAGGGAGATCAGATGGAGCAAGACATTGGCGAACCGAATATCGCCCAGGGCCCGTTACAGACAATCTCAGAGGAGTGGATGACCGCTTATTGGCAGCCGAACGGACATAAGCTGAGGCGCAGTGGTGAAACAGTTCTAGTAGGCTTGGATACTAGTATACTGTATGTCGTTGCCCTGAGTTTCGGACTCCATATATTGTGCCAACGACGGTTGCCCGCCGGGATGTATCTCGACACGTGGGAGGAGTGATCCGAGGATGTTCGTGACTGGGGTCTAAAAACACGCGGCGGCGAGGTGAGCGATGACAGGTTCTACGAGACCAGATATGTAGCTGAAGCATTGTACCTACACTGTATATGTACCATAGGACTGTGGGCGCAGGCAAAGGACAGTCAGTGGGAGTCAGTACAACTAGTCATGGAAAGCGTAGTAGTATTATTATTTGCAGCCGCGGGCAGGCACCTGCAGGCACCAAACACCCAGATTCTCAGACACCGCTGGCATTACTGTCAAGCATCCCTCCATTTCTTCTCGAGTCTACCGTTTGCTGCCATATTGCTGAGACCAGAGCACAAGAGGAAGAGACCAAAAAAAACAACACGCATGGTTTAGACGCAATCAATGGCTACGCTCTTGTTGGCATCGCTGGGTAAGACCAGAAGCACCCTCCTCCCACTCCGTCGCCGTCTCCCACCGCCTCCATCCGTACTTTTACCGTTCTTGCAACTATCCAGCGTATTTACAGTATCATACCATACGACGAAGGCCTCCCACCACAATCGGAAGCGCGCCTCTCCCTGCTCGCTGTCATCAAACCATTGCCAGGGCCTATCCACAGCGAATCAACACCCCCAGTCATCGACCCAACACCACATCCGGTTTTCTGACTCCTGGTACATCCGTCTTTGACGCTGCAGGGGCCTATAGGGGCATGGTGGACATCTGGCAGCCCCCGGTCCAGCTCTACAAAGGCTTGCCAGGGATGAGCCAGCCTTGGAATTCGCAAAGCCATCGGCTGCATCCACTCCCTGATTTCCCTCGCTACCATCAATTTCCTTCAACAAAGGACTTCTCATCTGTCCTGCAGCCTTGCCCATTGGCCACTCTCTACCAGCGAGCTTGAGGTGGTCCCAGAGGCTTCCATAGACTTCCAGTCATCGCTAGCACGGATTAGTCAAAAGGTTCAGCCACGTCAAAAACAGCGCGACCAAGGGCAGCCTGGGCGAGCGGCTTTCCAGGGCAGCCTCCTCCCCATCAGGCCCGTTCTTCGGTCCGTCGACTCCAGCGGCCCATCCAGTCACACCGGGACGCATGCTCCGCGCCGCTAGTTCCCATCGAACTCTTTGTCACTCCGCAGACAACGATATTTACTTTTCCATTCACTCTACCCAGCCATCCGACTTTTCTCTCTTTTTCCCTCCTCACCACTTAACACGCGCGTCATCGCAAGGCCGCCACAGCAAGCTTCAACATCGCTATTGATTTGATTGAGTCCGCAGTCTCAATCCTGTTCCTCCCGGCTCAACCAAATTTCGAGCCCAGTTACGCTATGATATTCAGTCATTCCAGCATTTTCCGGACCTACCTCTCCCCTCAAAAACACACACAACCAGACCCGAACGTGTTGGACCCGGATCGAGGGAAAGATTGCTGCGGAAAGGGGCAGGAGTGAGGAGTGACGCCCAGTATCGGAGAAGAGGCTATCGATTTGGGCCAACATGAGTTATCACTACGGCGTTCCCCCGGCGCATTACGCCAAATACACCACCTCGCCTTACAGCAGCGGCGAGTACGTTCATTATGCTCCTCAATATGACACGACGCCCAAGAAACACGCGCGTAAGGCCAGCTACAACCCTTCACCCAGGGTTGGAGGTTGGTTTTCACCCGCTGGCTCTCCGCCACCCTACTATGAGCCCCGAGTTCAGTATGCTGCACCGCGGGATGATGTTTATGTGAGTGAGGAAAGGGCCAAGTCCCGCAACTACGAGAGCTATGGCACCTTGCCACGCTCCAAATATCATACCCGTTCAACGTCACGCAAACAGAACCAGCCCATCTACATCTACGACGATCAAGCTGAATATGCAAGAGAGCCGCCTACCTACATCTACCGCGAGCCAAAGCCTTCCAAAACCAAGCATATGCGGAAGCCAAGCACTGACACGTATTTCTACTATGGGCAGGAGCAGGTCATAGATGAGCAACCGAAGCGGTCTAGGGCTCGAAGGTCCTCGTCCACCACCAAGCCATTACACAGATCCAAGCCCAGCCAGCACAAGCCCACGCCACAGGCCACTGAGGAAGATGCCATTCGCGCCGGGATCCCGCCCGGCTATTCCATAAAGCACTGGGATCCTACGGAGTTGCCCATAATTCTGTTGGGTAGTGTCTTTGATGCCAACTCCCTGGGCAAGTGGATTTACGACTGGACCGTCTTCCATCACGGCGCCTCGACACCTATCGCTGATATGGCTGGCGAACTGTGGTTGCTGCTCATCAAGCTCGCAGGAAAGATGAAGCGGGCCGAAGAATGCGTTGATCGTATCCAGAACCTCGACAAGCAAGAGACTGTCGAGGACTTCATCGTGAGTGGTCACCGGCTGTGGGATAGGTTCAAGGCGCTCCTCAAGGAGTGCGAACACTACATGCTCAAGGCTGCCAAACGTGACGGCACGAAGACCATGGGTAAAAAGGCGGGCACCGAGTTTGTCGACTCCATCTTCGGACGCGACCGCCACCTCGAACAGACGGAGAAGATCATGAACCAAATCAGACTCTGGAGCATGCGCTTCGACGTCAACTGCGAGGACACGCTGCGTCGACCCTCTGTTGCCTAGGGATGGCGCCGACGCGTCAACAACAACAGATCTCGGTCGCCGCCTTTTTCGAAGCGAGAGGCGATCTCCATGTGGCGAAAACAAGCATGACTCGGCCCCAAAACTTCATCAACAACTTAAACGACAACACTGTACTATACAGCACATAGTGCATTCTGCATTTCATTGGCGCTTATGGTGAGGCACATGTAACAACACGGCATCAAACCTCAAGCGAGTTATTTGATTACATCCATTTATGTATACCTAGGTGCGCATCATGGGGGATCTCTGAGTCATTCATAACGCACAGGCAGGCTACGGCATTCTCATTGGTTATTGGGGTCATAACACATTATTGGTTTCCTTACGGCATGGCGAACCGGATCGGCGTGGATAGGCAGGGGAGTGTTACAGCTTCAACAATAATGTTATATGGGGCAAAAAGCACGGAGCAGAGGTGTTTTTCTTCTGGTCGGAGGGAAAAAGTTGCCTGACGCTGACAGCAAGCCATACAGGGGCTGGGTTTCTATGGCTGATGTTGACCATGTACTTTTATGCGTTTATACACGCACATGGTCTTCTGCCTTGGGAGTTGCTCTCGGCGTTGACTTTTTGTCATTATTTCCGTTGTCGCGCTATATACCCCAGGAGTTGCGGACTTGTCTTATCTAGGCTATGGTTGGCTTTCTTTTTTAATAGTACAGTACTAAATGGCTTATTGTATGGTTTTATGTATGTGTGAAGTATCATTTCAGGGGCATAAGCTCTGTTCGTTTGCTTTACTCGTTGACCTAACTGTTCTATTTCCATTCAATTTCTATTTCTATTCAATTTCCCCATATAATAAATTGATGAACCGACTCAGATGACACAAAAACACGGCGCCGGCCTACAATACCTGGTAGTAGAGTTTATGGCTCGGCTTAACTTCTGTACAGAGTATTAGTCGAGCCTCCTCATTCGAAGAGTTGAATACGAAGTCGCTTGAAGTGGTGTTCGCTAGGCGCTTACTGTAAGGGCGTGTGCATTGGAGTGTGCGGTTCAAGTTGTGATGATGGTGGTGGTGGTGGTGGTGGTGGCAAGGCAACCCTATCCTCGTGGCGGATATAATAAATGCCATGAGAAGTGTGGCAGTGGTTTCTAGGAAGGGAGGCGAAGACCTGAAAGCATCGCAACTCACTGGCGTCTGCAGTGCCTCGAGTCGAGATGGTTTAGGCCGCAATTGGATAGTGGACAAGGGTCTAAGGGAACAAGAGGTTGTCCGCCTCGTATACACGCAGCGACGACCCGATTAGAGAGACAGCCCATCTGTCCCAGTCCTTCTCGTATGTAACTTCAAGTTGGCCACTGTCAACACGGTGCAGTGCAAACCCAACCATCCGCTTAATCGATCCGGCGCCTCCGGATGGTGATGATTGGCTCTAGCCACTCGGCTCACGACAACCTGCATGTATACGCGCGCATTCAGGTAGATAGGTCTTACAGGGCAGCAGAGAAAATGGCGCTCGTGTTCTGCCGAAGTTTTGGTGAGACGAAGCTGAGGTTTGGGAGTGCCAGTGTGAAAAAACATCGTTTGGCATACCAACCGCTCCGCTCCCGTTCTGTAAGTTGGCGCCCTTAGCCGTGGGGACGAATCATGATGCAGACGAGGATGTGCTACCTAGGTAGGTTTGCTTTGTGTCTCGACGCTTGTGCGTTCCTGGCAACTTACATGAACCCCTCCCTCGATGTGGCTTTTGTGATGGTGGGTGTGATAGCATCTTGACAAGCGCTTCAAGTCGCACACATGCCCGCAAACATCCCCACAAACATCGGAAGGGGTCGTTGCCGCCACCTCACACAGCGCACACGCTGGAAGGGCACTGCCCTTACCGCTACGGGTCACACGGTGTCGAAGAAACTCCGGGACACTGACAGTCACGTCTCTCTTGGTCGGTTTCGTATCGTCGTCGCTAGGATCTGGGGCATCTGACAGGTCTGTGGACGACGCTGTAGGAGAGCTGAAGAGCTGGGTCAGTATGCAAGGAGTGTTGCCTGCCACTGCATTGCTTCTCGGCCAGCCATCTCCTTGGTACAGCCTCTGCATCTTATATGTCAGATGAGCATGCTCGTCTCCAGCATCTCTCAGACTGATGGCCACCTTCACATGTCGACGAATTCATTGTCCAATCATTAGTTGAAAGTGCCAACATCGATGAGGCCTGGCTCGAAGTGCATCCAGAGTTTAGCCCAGGCACCTACACAGGGGAGGATCTTTGGCGCAGGCAGAGAAGCCACTTGGAGCACACACTATGGCAGCAGTCACCCAGAATATGAAATTTTCCCCCGTATTGTGTACTTTTGATGGTCTCCAATACACGATCGCTGTATCTTTGAAGTTACCTCATCCTAAGGCCTACCCGGCCTGCCCAGTGCTTGAGATGGCCTGCAACCCCTCTGCAACCGGTGCTTGATTCGACGTTCGGGCATAACCCTCTCGATCTGAGCCGTCCTCTCAGTCTCTGTGGGAAAGCCCATGATGTTACACGCTAGGGGTGTTGGCAGCGAACCCGACGGACGCAACTAGGCTAGACTTTCGACCCTTTGCATGTGTCTGTTAAACGATTGTCGAAGTCGCTCGCAGCCCATCATTCGTGGGGTTGGCAACGAAGCTGGCTCATATGAAAAAGGGGCGAAGGACGTCGAAACAAGCGGGTGGCCCGGCCGCGGATCTGCTGCAGGTACCGCGATGCCTCTGGGCAGATTTAGGTAAGGTGCCGTCGTGCCCTTTTCGGAGGGACGTCCTTCACCGCTGTTTCAATGTCAAGTACGTCGTCGTTTTTGTCCGGTACAGTACCGAGAAGGACGTGAAACGAAGAATGCGATCTTTGAGTGTAGAGATAAAGGCGTAACTTGTGCCTAGAGATTGTATCGGTTTTCTGGAGAGGAGGAAATTTATTGCGCAGGCCAGAACGGCTCCCTAGGCTCTTTCAGAGGAGGAGCCACTGCACCCTGGGCACCACCAATGCCAGTCATGTAGCTGCTTCGAATAGCAGCACAACGATGGCACGCTGGCTCATACTCCAAAGTAGTTGGTAGGTAGGTACTGATCAGGTACACCTGCCTGCGGTGGTAGTCACTATGAGTGCACCCAAGCTTACCAGGTAGGGCACTTCAAATGTGCATTTATTGTCGAGGCTGCCGTGCCATCAACTACATAGGTACTAATTCTAGCGATAGTACATCAAGGATCCGAGTCTGTGTCATCTTCTGGTGACAACACATCCAGAGCGCCTTCAGGCTTAATTGTTACTCGCTGCCAGTGCAAGTGTAGGTATGGACTTCCAGTACATGTTGATCAGGAATCATGCATCAGGGGCTTGTTTAGGCTGACCCAACCCCAGATCCCCTCGGACTCGGGCTCTTCAGGCTCCGGTGGGCGCACCTACAACATTGTATGGTAGCTTCTAGAGCTCTTATAGGGCTCCTTATAGGCATCGGGGTGTTCCTAAGCTTAGTGCCGTTAAAGTAGAGCAACGCATCCCCGGGATTACTTATCATCGGGGACCTCAGAACCTGCTCACATAAACCACGATTTGTCATAAAGCGAACCTGCAAGACGATCGCATCATTGAGGGGCTCAATGATCTCTGACTTCTATGTAAACAACGTCGCCTATCCACCATCCCAGTAAGTCTACAGGACAGTAAGTCAAGTTGCAATTCAACAACCACCTCGTATAGACGCCGACCCGCTCGTTCAACATCAAAATGTCGTCGCAGAAGGCTTGGGCTGTCGTCGCTGGAGTTGGGCCAGGCACGTAAGTCTCACTCGCAACTTGAAGACAGAGGTCTATCAGGTACAAGGCGCTTACTGTCACAGAGGTGCCTCGGTCGCTCGCCGCTTCGCCCAAAAATACTCGGTTGCGTTACTGGCACGGAACCCTGCCAACTATGACCCTGTTGTGGCAGAAATCAATGCAGCTGGCGGTAAAGCTATAGGTATCAGCACCGATGTTTCCGACGGGAAAAGCGTCAAGAACGCGTTCGAGCAGTTGAAGAAGGAATTGGGAGGTGCAACGCTTGCTGCCGCCATCTACAATGTGGGTGGTGGATTCATCCGCAAGCCTTTCCTGGAGCTCACGGAGGAGGAGTTCGAGGTTGGGTGGGCAGCCAACGGGTAGGTTCCCTTTCTGTTCACCTACACCATTTTCTTCTGACCGGTATGTGGTTAGACGAGGAGCATTTCACTTTTCGCAAGCTGCTCTGCCTCTGCTGCTGGAAAGGGTCAATGCATCGCCCGAGTACCCTCCCACACTGATCTTCACATCCGCCACTGCCGCCATGAAAGGTTCCGCACACTGTGCCTCCTTCGCGACAGGCAAGTTTGCTCTGAGAGCGCTGGCACAATCACTGGCGAGAGAATTCGGCCCGAAGGGCATTCACGTCGCGCACGCCATTATTGATGGTGTGATTGACATTGAGAGGACCAAGGCCTACAAATTTGATCATCCAGACGCGAAGATCAAACCAGAGGCGGTAGGTCTTTTCCAGCATCGAGGCCATTCTCCCCTGACACAGGCTGACCTCTTTCGTTGTTCTCCAGATCGCCGATGCGTACTGGTATCTCCATACCCAGCCCAGGACATGCTTCACCAACGAGCTCGATATCCGGCCATATATTGAAAAGTGGTGAGAAGGCGCCAGGAGGGTCAGCTAGATCACGCAATATGAGCAATGTCTCGAAGCCACAATGTCTAGTCCGTTGTTCCGATGCAGACCTGACAAATATATTTCTCTGATGCATATACTGTTAGCTCAAGGGCATTCATTTCACCGTGGAACTGGATCTGGTCTCATTCCCAGACCGCCTAACACGTGTCTGAGACAGTCCATCGCTTGTTGCATACTTGACAACCGAGGTGAAAGAAGCTCTTGAAATGTACAATAGTACATTTTGTATGGCACGGCCTTGCGCGGAACGACACCGACGGCAAGCGATCGGCTATGCGTGCGTCTCATCAGCGCATGGCTCGGAGTAATTGACGCCGTTGAAGCGTATCTGACATAGACTACGACAGTATCTGACCAATCTGTTATGCAACCTCAGCTGACGGATGGACGCGCAGGCACGAATCACGGACGGACGAAGGACACTGGCGGTGGAAAAGTCGCCCCAACTTTGGTGGTCAGCCCAAAGTTTCTCCACATGGAGAACGACCGGCCCACGGGGAATGCGGCCTCGACCTCGAATCAATCAATAGAAAAACCCGTCGACCATCTCCTGTTGCCCTTCCCGTCGTTCATCGGCTAC
The DNA here is from genome assembly GCF_000230625.1 of Exophiala dermatitidis NIH/UT8656. Lineage (NCBI taxonomy): Eukaryota > Fungi > Ascomycota > Eurotiomycetes > Chaetothyriales > Herpotrichiellaceae > Exophiala > Exophiala dermatitidis. The sequence goes on along the minus strand of NW_008751646.1, from coordinate 3,072,030 downwards.
ACTTTTCGCGAGGTACACGGCCAATGACGCATCCAACGTGCCGAGGCTTGGTGTCCTCGTCCGATATGATTGCTTACTGCCTCTTCCATCGATCTCCAGTTCGCTATGCATCGGCCCTTCGGTTGCCCCTGCTCTTATTCCCGCGTTTCCTGATCTCGCTACAACTCCGCTCTGGGTCCGTCACCTCCAACACGCTTTCGAATGATGTATGGACCGAGTGTTTCTCGAACAGGGGCCTCATTGGCCCGGTTGTTAGCTGGGCACAAGATCAAAGCTTGTAAGCTGGACAAGCAATGCCACTTCTCAGGTGCCGAACATCCCTTTCGGTTGGCAATGACGCCCCGATTTTCTTTATGACAACAACTGGAACTTTTTTTCCACAGCGTTGCAAAGTGAAAGTGGAAATCATCCCTGCGCATGGTTGCCCGCTTCCAGAGCTCCTCTCACGCGGATTGAAATGTCCACTTCTCTAATCCACAGTATGGGCTTACCGGGGTTGTTGCTGGGGTTAGGGCCACACGAACGTCTGCACAATCTGCCTTTCTGGTAGGTCCGGATGGGCTAATACTGCTACTACTAATAATAATGAATGAAAATGTGCAACCAAACAGTGGGATCCGAGCGGCGGAAGCCCTTGGGTCCTCTCATCACCACAGCTACTTTACATCCCATCCTCCCCAGAACTTCTCCATGATTACTCTTCATCCTCAGTACCCCAGATCTTCACTCCCACTGCCCCGGATTAGGATCCTCTAAAGCCCAGATTTTACTCTGCCCGTCATGTCGTCAAGCGGCAACGATCTGGTTCGCCAGCATACTCACGACATCGAACTCGGTGTCTCGGACGTGCTTCAACGCCATATCACTCGTCATGTCGTTCCGGCCAAACCCGTTTCCCAGCGCAGGCTGGACTTTGAGCACAAACGGCCCAGAATCCTGCGTGAGATGATGGCCGAAGCCACCGGCGTCTTCTTCTACGTGTTCCCCGGAATCGCCTCGGTGGCTTCATTCACATTAGCCACCACGAACCCCGTAGCAGCAGAGATCGGAGTCACCATCTTCGGCAATCTCTTCCAGATCGGATGGGCTTTCGCCATTGGTATCGCGTTTGCAATCATCACATGTGCCCCTGTGTCTGGCGGTCATTTCAACCCGGCAATTACCATCTGTTTCGCAATCTGGGAAGGATTCCCCTGGAGAAAAGTGCCGCATTATATCTTTTCACAAATCTTTGGTGCCTTTGTAAGTTGTTGCAACTTCCCCTTTGGTTGACGTTCGAATTGGAACGGTCGCCTCTTCTTTTCTGGGGTCACTCACTAATGTTTCCCCCAGTTGGCCGGCCTAATGCTCATGGCATGCTACTGGCCCGAAATCCAGGCAGCCAAGGCTCTCGACATCAAGAACCACGGCACAGCAGTCTACAACGGTGGCGTGGCCAGTATACTTTGCGCGTTTCCCAACACGAACCAGACCAACCAAGGATACTTGTTCTTCCAGGAATTCTTTGTGGACAGCTACATCGGCATTGTCATCTGGGCGTGCTTGGACAGAGCCAACCCATTCGTCAGTCCTGTCTCTGTGCCTTTTACCATCGGTATCGCCTACGCCTGTATGGTCTGGGGCTTTGCGGGAAACACTCTCTCGACCAACTTGGCTAGGGATCTGGGTACTCGAATCGTGGCCGCCATTTTCTTTGGCAAGGAGGCCTTCACGTATTCGAGCAGTTATTCGTGGATTTCGATTCTGGTCAACGTCCCTGCTACTATTTTCGCTACGGGGTACTATGAATTGCTTATCAGGGACAGTCTCCAGAAGATCCATGCCGGTCATGCTGAGCATAAGGACGGCGAGGAGGGTTTGCAGAGACATATTTCCAAAGTCACGGGTGTTGATGTCCAGAATCAGGCTTGGGATTCCAACCGTGGGGTCATGAATTCTGCTAATGGGGTCAATGCGGCTAATGGGGTTCATGAGAAGCAGTACTAGAAACAGTACTAGCTGCAGTGGCAGTGAGCTGAGATGGAATGGAGGTTCTGCTGGTGTGTGTGTGTGTGTGTGTGTGTGTGTGTGTGTGTGTGTGTGTGTGTGTGTGTGTGTGTGTGTGTGTGTGTGTGTGTGTGTGTGTGGACTGAGGGTGATGGAAGTGGATGGTCGACATTGGGCATTGCTGGATCATATATCTCACTCACATCTGACTCATGGAGCGCAGCGGTGGAAGACTTGGATGTCTGAAAGATTGCCTTACAAACTTGAACACGATTGAAGTGGCTTTGAATGCAGCAGTGGCAGTTTGATTTTCTACTCTGACATAAAACAAGGGGGAGTCGGTGGCGGTGCTTGATCACGGGGCGTGTGTGTATCTTGCTACTACTTAGTATGGAAAGAGAAAACAGTCTCACTCAGTCAGCATGCATGATGCGGTGATGAAATCACTAGCGTGCAGTGGTCGAGTCATTGTCATCTGAATTGGACAAATGTACAAAGAAGAATGACATTGTTAATTTCTGTATCTCGCCATCAAATCCTGCTACTCATTAGAACGTATCCTTGTAGACAGTCTGCCGGCGAGTCATGCGATTTTTGTGCATGATTGCTTCAATCTGCGCCAATCGTTTACCTTGTTCAACCACGGATGAAACAGGTCGGCAAGGAGATAAGCTGGCGCAAGAAGGGAAAAAATAGCACAAGAAGGAAGCTAGAGCTGTAAAAGGATATCATGAGAGATCGTAAGAGAAATAGCGTTTCATTGGGGACATCGGTAGAAGATGGAGAGTGCGAAGAAAACCACCACGTGAAACCAGCCATTCATGGAACCAGATGAGGTGGCCTTCATGAACACAGCACAAGCCCTGTCCAAAGGAACCACTACAACTCGTGAAAACCCCCCAGTTGACGGTCACCAAAGGCATAGGCGCTCCGGAAGAACCAGCAATGTTTTCGAAATTTTGTTTCATTCAGGCACAAGACTGAGATGCCGATGCCACGTCGAGTATGTAGGACGCGGGCTGTATCAAGTCTGGATCCGATGTCTTCTTCCTCTCAAGTCGAGGGAAAGACCGGTGTTTAAAAAAGCCTCAATCATGGTCCATTTGATTTTTCTTTTCTCCATTGTTCCCTTCAAAAACACCACAACCCAATGACCGCTTCCTGCCGGACGTTTACTGCGATTTGATGGATTCACGGCCCTTGGCAATTCTCTCCAGGATCTTTTCCCTGTCCTTGTCGAGCTTGAGCTTGGTGACGACGACTTTGCTGGGGTGGATGCCGATGGGGACGGATTGGCCGTTGGACTTCTCGCGGGAGACACGCTCGATCTGGATCAAGTACTTCAATCGGTAGACGGAGGTGACCTTTCCCTCACGGCCTTTGTTCGAGCCTCGGACCACGGTGACTTCGTCGTCTTTCCGGATAGGGATGCTGCGGACCTGTAGTTCGCACGAATCTGTTAGATATCCGGATACACAGCAAAATTCTTCAAGCGTCCCGCCGCGCAATCCGAGTAGCCTTTGCCAGATGGAACAGAAATATTGTTTCACTCCGAGTAGGATTCGAGCCACGTCGGCTTGCGGCAGGTGCTGGGAATGGATTTATCGTACATTGTGCTTTTCTCTCAATTCCTTGCTCAAAGGCGCGCTCATAATCACCCGTCGGACGCTGGAGGGAGCCGAGAAGTGTTGCTTGCGAGACTTGCGCCTCGACGAGGCCAGACCTGGGGATCACGATCAGCATTTCGATCAGATTGTCCTTTCGAGAGTTGTAACGTACTGGCATTTTGCTTCGTCATGGTTGCGGTTTGGGCGGGTGAAAATGGGTGATTGTCGACGACCGAGATAGTTCGAAGCGGTGGTGGTTGAATGTCGCAGCCCAAATTTGCATCTGGCACGGCAGCGTTGAAAGTGCGCCAAGAATTTCATTTCGGTCGAGCATTGGCCGCGGCTGCCGCTGAATTGGAGAATTGGCGGGCTTTGGCTGCGCTCCCTGTGATTGGCTAGATCCACTGACACGGCGGTGCAGCCTCGAGGCTCCGAACTTTGGGGCGCGCATCTGCCTTTAGCCACTGCACGTCTCTGTTTGGTCGTACTATGTACTACTACGTACTCAGGCTATCGGGCGTTTCTTTCCTCTCTACTACGCGGTGTATCTCAACAACACTGGGCGCGACAATTGTACATTGTTTAATGCTGTGCCAGATAGCAGACCATGGTGTAAATGCGACGAACAACAGTGAATTGTCATGCGAAGCGACCGACTGATTGACAACCGCAGTTTTGACAACCTCTCACCCAAAAGAATCACCACGTATGAGTCCTTTCTGAAGTCGCGCGCCACCAACCTACCCAGAGATTTTCATTTAAAACATGTACACACGGTGGAGATGAAGGGAAAAGAGGTTAATAAAAGCGCATGAGGATCTGTTGGGACGTGGCAGCAATTGCCTTTGTGGTCAAGGGCCTCTGCCATGTCGTATCCGTCGCAGTCCAGTTTTGGCGACCACTATGATGTTGGAAATCAAGGACAGAACATGCAAAACTCTTACAACAACGGCAGACAGTCGATGTCTCACAACCATTACTCCACGCAACCTTCCTACCCTGGCGACATAAGACAATCTCAATATGGGACTTCGGGCTACGAGTACTCGAGGCAGAGCCAACAGAGCTACTCCAACACTTCGCGGCACCAAGGTTATGGCACTGAATCATGGAAAACTTCAGCTCCTCAGACTACGTCGTACGGTGAACAGAGGCATCAGTCCAACACATGCGCGAATGCGTCCACATCCGAAGCCGGTGGGCAAGGCTATTACAACTCCGGCTTGTCGACTTCAACTTCCACACGAGATACACGTGGGCTGAACAATCTAGCTTATGCATCGGGTCTGGAGCATTCAACATCGCAGCGCCAGAACCATCAACCGACGGCAGCATCGAACCAGAGATACAGCTCGGCCGCGAGTAGTGCCATTCCAAATCGTGTACAATCTCCAGTCACGCAGGGGGCGACTGGATACAACACGAATCCGCCAAACAATTATGGCTATCAGAGTGACGTTTCATCTAAACATACTCAACAACCGCCCGTGTCTGCCGCGGCCGCACTGGCAGGTGCTGTAAATCGGAGGATCCCGCAGTCTTCAACCTCCCCCGTCATAGATGCAGCCAGAACAGCGCAAGCATCGTCAATTCAAAGAACCGCCTCACCTTACTCTCAGCCCGCCCAAGTACAGGCTCAACTGCGCGCGCCGTCAGGCACGCCTCAAAACTACACGGGGTCGACTAATACGAATCGTGCTATGGCGCAGCAATGGTCACAGAACGGGAACACAAGCAACCACGTACGGTCATCAAACAAGAGCGCACAGCAGACGTCCGTGCCGGTGAACAGTATCTCGAATTTGGTCACCAACACTGTGGGGGAGAGCCCACAATCGACTTATGCTTCGACAGAGGATGCCCAAAGTCCGGTTCCAAGCTACGTCGATCCCTCTAAAGTCTTCAACCCTTATCACCTGGAGCATGAGAGGAGACGGAGGGAAGCTGAGGCATTAGCACGACAGAAGGCTGCCGAGGAAGCGGCAGCGGCGGCAAAGAAGAAAGAAGAAGAGGAAGCGGCGGCGGCAGCAACATCAGCTAGGAAGAAGAGGGAGGAAGAAGAGGCTGCAAAGAAGAAAGCGCAAGAAGTCAACCTCGCCTCCGCAGGAAGAGAAGCGGCACCCAAAAAAGCTGCGAAACCGAGACCGAAAAAGATGGCCCCTCCGGTTCAAGAGTCGGCAGCGGTGTCTCAGCCAGTCCAGCCTCACTCAGACAACCAGCCAAGTGAGACAGATATGGCCGCTGAACTGAAGGCCATGATGGAGAAAATGAAGGAATTCAGGAGCAAAGATCCTACACTTTTCCAGAAGCTCTGGGAAGATATGCGAAAGCCGACCCAAGGCCCAACCGTTCCGGCAGCTCCTTTGCATTCGCCCTCTCCTCAAATGTCTCAGCAGGCTGTTCCGTCCGCTGGAGCCCGTCCTGCACCGGCAGTCTCAAACGGAGCACTGTCCTCCTCTCAAGCGCTCCCTGCACAGCCAGCATCTACTCCAAAACCTCGCCCTTCAGCAGCCGAAGCTCGTCAACCACGAAACACACCCGAGGATTTTCCAGGTGCTCATCGTAACGGCTACAGGGTCGTTGTAGAAGACAACCCTGAAGGTTTACCAGATCTAGGTCGATTTCCGGCAGAACGACGCATCCGTACGACATATAGTAGGAAGCCTCCTGCTGCAGCAAATCCGCAGGTTCCAGAAGCGACTGGCTCTCCTGCCGCTGGGAGTCACAGCCAGGCGAGTGCTCCCCCGGCGTCTACCACAACCCAAGCAGCAAGCGCTATCAAATTCTCGGAAGCAAAGTCACCCCCTCTTTCACAAGGACTCCCACCAAAAGGAGCTGGTGGCGGAACCCTATGGCCTGAGGACAAGCGGAATGCGCTTGCTGAAGCTGCAGTCCGGACACTGAAATCGCTGCCAGAGAACAGTGCAGTGGAGATTGGTCCTGCAGACATCCACGCAATGCTGGACAAGAACCCCAGCTACATCGACTTGTGCGAGCTACTGGAAGCAAGAGGGCTCGTATTTCACCGGGGTCACTTTGCCCGGCAACTGCTAAGCAATGTGCCCTACTTGACTGGCCCACAGGCGAAGCCTCTTCAGCCTCCTCAACCTCCAAGCCAAGCGCGACCTCCGCCTCCACCACCGGGCCAGGCGCCAGTGCAGCTGAATGAGCCGCCTGCGTCCTTGTCAGCAAACCAATCAAATACTGCTCCTCCTTTCTCTTCTGCGGACGCCAATCAGGCTGTCCCGGCGCAACAAATGGCCGCTCAGGCTCCTTCTGGTGGTTTTTTGCAAGTTTCATTTGGACCAGGAGCCTTCAAAACAGAGAAGAAGATTTCGACTAACCAGCAGCGTTCGCAAAACCGCAGTGGTGGCAAGAACAATTCCTCTGGGCCTTCTCGACCTGAGCCGCCCCCGGGCTCGAAGGAGGCAATGGCCCGGAAGCGAGACTTTTCAGAAGTGGTGGATCTCACGGCCTTAAGTGATAATGAGGATTACGTGATGTCAAGGAAGCAAGCTCGGATCGAAAGTCCCTCTCCAGAGCGCGGTGTAATCGAACAGTATCAGCAACAAATGATGTCGGCCGCTGCACAAGTTCCTCCTCCTCCTCCCGCTCATCCCGGCTTGCAAGGCCCGCAATATTTCGGGCAGCCGGTCCCCTTTCAGGGTGGAAACATTCCCACGTACAGTACGGTTCCGCCACCCCCGATGCCTTACACAACGGCCCCCGTCGGCCCATTTGATATCACAAACCGGCCCCGTTCTGCCCTGGTCCTTGCGAAACCGATCGACAAGAGCGAGGCTCTGCGCAAGACTTATTACAACCCCAAGACGGTTGCCCGCGACATTCTCATTGCGGCGGGTCGACATCCACATGAGCGACCATTAAACGCGCACATGACGAGCCTGCTTGGGAAGTACATTGACCTTGATTCCGACCTCAGTACATTTGACTGGGATGCTGTGGACCCTGGAGGACCGGCTGTGCCACAAGTTGAGCTTGTCGATGTCCCCACAGAGCCTCCCAAATACAGACTGGGAGAGCGAGTCCGCCGGTCCCAGGAGCAGCAAGTTGGCAAGGTTGACGATACCAACTTGAATGGCCGTCCTGGCAATAGTGACCACAAGGCTCAGAATCCGTCCTTACCGCATTCGGACAAGCGCGGTTTGCCTGCGCCCAGCCCGAACTTGAAGCCTCAACGTGAAGTCGCGCAACAAGCCAAAAGCAAGGACAACTTGAGGCCGAATTCATCCCAATCTTCTGTTCGACCCAGTGTCGAAATCAAGTCCTTTCAAGGGCCAAAGTCCACAAATGTCGTGCCTCAGAAACGAAAGCAAAGCGTGACTTCACCTCTACAAACCCCGCTCCCGCAGCGAACGCGCTCGACACGATCCTCTTCGACTCAAATAAGACCGTCGGCGGAACCTGGCAAGATGAGCGCGGGGTCTTTCTTTCCTAGCGGGAAAAGACGCGGCCGTCCTCCCGGCGCGAAAAACATCCCGCGCGACGATTCAGTCAGCGCCAAACCAGCTGTGAGGCGTGAGATCTCCGTCAACATTCCTTCACCCGCGACTCCAAGCCTTCCTGTATATCGATGTCGCTGGAAAGGCTGCAAAGCGCACCTCCATAACTTGGAGACCCTACGGCGGCACGTCTCCGGCGTCCATGAGCCATCCGCAGACGAGGCAGAGGAGTACGGGTACATCTGTTGGTGGAAACATTGTCGGTTCTTGCAACTCGAGGACGACGGTTTCAGGCCCGTGGAGACTTTCGGTGATGCCAAAAAGTGGCTGAATCACATTGAAACGGACCACTTGCACCCGATCGCCCTCAAGTTTGGGGACGGGCCGTCCACAAGACATATTGGTAAGCTAGAGTCGTCATCCTTTGATGTCTCGAGATTCCTTTACATCCCCCCGTCAGTACCAGCCGCTAGAACATTTTCTTACACAGATCCCCAGACTATACACCAGGATAGGACCCGATACCTCTCGGACGAAAGCGGAAGAATCACGACCCCTGCGGTTTCTGAAAAATCTTTACAAGATATGGAACCTGATACCATGACGCTACTACGGGCGAATCACGACGACGCCGAGACGATGGCCCGCCGAAGTTTCATGAAGACACACCGCCAGGAAAAGAACACACCAAAGGCCGTTGCGGAAGAGACTTTGCGCGCCATGGAGGCGAGAAAGGCTGCGCTCGGGCCCGGCATCGATAAAGGTGGCTGCGTTTTGGTCAACGAGGCCAGAAGAGCGACATTGACACAGAACCCGGGCATCAGAAGAGTTGTCGATGCTAACTACTGATCTCGGGACAAGATTTGGCAGAATACTCGTGTCGCACTAGCTCTTTGCTAATATTTGGCCGAGGGCTGCCGCTAGTCGTTGAGAAAGAGAACTACTTCGATGTGCCGAGTTCAGAAGGGAGAAGGGAGCTGGGCCGACGATTGATGCCTAGACTATGTTTGAGTGTGGACACAGCGAGCGCAAACTGAGCTTGCGCTGAGCTCTCCAGCTACAGCTGAGCAAGACAACAAGGGGAGCTGAAGCAGCAGAAGAAGATAGCTGAAGAAGGACTCTAAGTCTTCCGACATCAGTCAAAAATCGGTAAGACCTTCGCCTTCTCTAGGAACAGTTCCACTGCATGAATGAATTCAAATGAGTTGAGACCCTCAGTCTGTTTATCATCTTAGGACCAGTTTCAGTAGATGTCTGGATTTGTTGTATATGATATGGTAATCTTTCTCTACCTATCTTCTTGCGAGGCCTCGCTTACGCAAGTACTTGGGAAGCGAAAGCAGAAACGGCTCGTTGGTGGTAACTTGTTGCAGTCTACTCTGGGCCTGCTCATGTCTGTCCTTGGATGATGGAACGTTCTCTTCTCCTCCGTTGTCTAGTCTATGTATGTTCTGTACTACTATGCGCAGACCGAATTTCCTCTCGTTCGCACACACCCCTTCCAACAAGCTGTCGAGCCCTTATTTAGCTTTCTGTGCAATGCGTTGGTTCTTTGGTTGGTGGATCGAGCTCGCTCCTCCAAATCTCCCGCTCAATTGACCAGCAGCCAACTGTTGAATAAGAGGAAATGCCGAAAACGATGGGATGAGCAGGGATTCAGGATCCTTATACTGCTCGTGCCTTGACTAGTATGCTCCCTCCCTCCTTCTTTTCTCAGCTGACCACCTCACTGACACCGATAAATCATTCCCTTTCTCAGCAGTCGCGGTTCGGGTGTCAAGGACCGAGTATGAGTGGTATCAAGTATTGGGTATTAATATTCAAACTGGAGACTTTTAGAACGGCTCCGCTGTCGGTCGCTAGCACACCTCCATTGTTGTCCATTTATCAGATTGCCAGTTGAATTGAGGTGACCACGGGTCGTCCATTTCATACTGCGTTGTCGAACAGAAGAGTCCAGCACTGCGGTTTATTTGGATTTCCCATGCAATGGGTTTTGTTCTGTTTCATCTCTTCTCATCCACCACGACTTGCGAGTGAAACGTTTGAGTTTGAGTCTGTGATTCAACAGGCTTGACTGCCCCGACGCCGCTCTTGTCGCTGGCCAGTCCACTCGACAGCTCAGTGTCGTCTTGGGCATTGACTTCGAGGAAGTGATAGAGCACGATCAGGAGCATTGCTGCGGCGCCGAGGAAGACGGCGAGGGAGTAGAGTTGGTCGTCGGTGATCATGATGGATTTCTTGTCTGGCCGGATTGGGTATGGATTGTGTTTGGGTCTGGGTTCGGTCTGGGTGGGCGTATGGGGTGTAGGCTAGTCTACCCTTCTTAAGAAGAGATAAGGCCGTGGGCTATGCGTGGGAGAGCGTATGCGATGGAAGTAAAGGGTTCGTACTCGGTACGCGAATGTCTCCGGAGACAGGGAATGAGGGCGCAGGAGGAAGACGAGGGCGCTTCAATTGTGATCACAGAGTCGTGTGTGTTATGTTGTGCTGATGGAGGTGTAGGTTTTCGTATGGTGTGTTCTGTTGACTCCGGTTGAAGTAGCTGATGGTTGAGGACGAGCTGGAGGTGGTTGCGGATGCTTAGACGACAGCAAGTCCTTGGAACCCCCAGGTTAGACGGTAGGTTCTGGATCGTGAAGTTGGGATGAGGTGTAGCTCTGGATTTGGGTCTTCGTGAGCTTTGTCGAGTCAGTTACTTGCTTGTTGCTTGACGGAGAAGAGAAGTGGTTCTATGCGGTCGCGGATCGAGGGTATAGCGACGTACGTAGTACTACGGCCATGAAGACAAGGGTCGTTTGGTGATTGGCTAGCCTTGTCAGCCTTGCAGCCCCTTGGAACTACTGGCCTCATTCCGGCCCGTTTGGTGCCTCTACTAGACACCTACTGTGCCTTTTCACTGTATAGGACTACGTGCTTCTACGCGACGAGCAAAGCTGAGGTAACGTAACGAGATGAATCAGCACCAGTACTCAGTATACCTCGGGCGCATGAAATCAATGGTCAAATGTGAGCCATGTCATTGAGTGCACTAATCTCCCATTCAAATACTGTATCCAGTTTGAAGCAACTAAACCGAACACTTGCTTTGCGCTTGGCCTTCTTGCTTGGCTGTCTGGAGGTCTGATGTGGTGACTGTCTCAAAATATACCAGTCCCGGGTGTTTGGCATCAATATGTCTTTGAACAGGTGAATTCGATCGACTCGACTCGACTCTTACATCGTCGTCATCTTCATTGAACGCTGTATTCTCATGGCTGAGTCGGATCGTCCGGGGATAAATCAATCTTCAGCGCGGACCATCCCACAATTTGAATCCATGTTTGATGTCGCTGCATGAGGGCCCTGTTCTGGAACACTCCGCGCTGACTGATATCCATAGGCTCATGGCCTGGCCTTCTCCGACTCTGATGAAGATTGATCTCAGGCCCGGGCAAATTGGACGTGACCCATCCGCAACGACCCCTCCTTGCAAAGATGAGACCGTATTTCAACCTGTTGCTCGGTCTCTTCTACATCGGCGCCCTTTTCTGCTCTGATATATAAAATCTGTCGGACCAAAACGCATTCAAAACGAAGCATGACTTTGTTTCTGGTCGTAGATCAGCGCCAGCCAGCTTGGCTCGGACACTGTTTGCCCACTAATTACTAGACAACGAAATCGCCCCCCTATACTGATATTCCTCGGCATTCCCGGACTCCTCGTCCCGGATAGTAAGTCGGTTGGTAGTCATCGCCGTTCTTTGTCGGCTTGCTTTCGCGTGACCCGAATCTGGACTTTGGTTGCCAGTTGTATCGGAAACCGATCGCTCGAAAATGTGGAGGTGGCGAATAGAGGTTGCGAGCGAATGCAAGGGGAAAGACGGAGTGTATTTCTGTCCTCCAAGATCTCGAACGGCCCAGCCAAACACGATTACTTGGACTTCTCAGGCTTCTAGGGGTCACGCAGGCCAGCATGTCGACCAAGCGTCAATCTCCTCAATGTCTTCTCTTGCGGTTTGGGCCCCATGTTTCTGACGACCAGAGGCCTGCTTCACGTTTGAAGGCTCGACCCCTTCGGAGAGCGCTGGAAAGACCGCGACCCGGACAAGATACCGTGTCTTTGGGGTCTGATCATTTCCCGCAATCCTGACATTGACACCAACCCGGGCGGACAGGGGTTGCGTTCGCCGCCGCCTGCACTCACACGTACTTGATAGCCTTGTGATCAAACTTATGTATGCCGAAATCGTGGAGAGCAGGAAGGACGAGAAGTGGACTTTCACATGAGCACCGACTCTGGCTGGGCGGTACTCTCGAATGCGAGTCCAACTAGAACAACCTATTGCCAGTACGGGCGGGGCTTGCCCTTGTGCTTTCAAGGACTCGCAGGGGCAGTGACGCGCCTTTTCATCGAGCTCTGATGACTCCTGAAGGCCTCCCTAGCTTCAATCTTCGTTTCGGCGTAGAGTCGTTAGACGGATACGCTCCATCTCTGTCCTTCTCCATGATTGGAAGAACACGTTCAGATCTTGGTCGAACTTGCCCGGGTACTGTAGGCAGTCCCACGATTCATCTCAAATGTGCTCAAGACCTGGAGTCCTAGCCATGTTTGTCCAGAACCACTTTCAGCGCCGGCTGCTTTTTGTTCCATGCGTAAGACGGGGCAAAAAGGATTGAAGACGGCTTCGATTGCTGTGAAGAGGTTCGACAGGATCGACACAGGCATGTTATAAAACATGCAAAGAAAAGGGCAGTATGGCCAACCCTGGGATGAGAGGGTGGTATTCAGGACCATTCGGTCCTTCTCTGTACCAGCCGTTTTCATTCTCCCAGGTGGTTGGTTGTTGCTAGGAGGTTGAACCTTGCTGAATGCTTTGCTAAACGATCAGATCGCTGGCCACCGTCTCCTTGGGACGTGGGATCAAGTCGATGCCTGTCATGACATGGAGATCATGATGTGGTTGTGGGACAGGACAGACCAGAGAGAAAACCGCTTGCTCGACTTCAAGTAGCCGGCAATTAGAGACGAGATTGATTCGTTCTTTAATACCAGATGGTTTCCCATCGGCATTTTCAAAGCCAAATACATCTTCAGAAATTTGTGGTTCAACATCACAACGACCTTTTCGGTCCCCTTTTTTCAGCAAACAGTTCAGCTCCCGCCTCCCCTCGAGTCGAGTAGGAAGTCGGGGTTGTGTATCTCGACAACCTTGACTGAAGGCTCACCGGTGGCTGGATGGTGGTCTTGGGTTTGCTTCGGGTATACCGAAGCCAATCTTGACCCATTCGGTGATATAATGCAGGACCAAGTATTCGATGATATTTATACTGACGGTTGGATATTTGAGGTAAAGAGGAGGATGATGTTCTTGATGATGATCATCAAGAATGAAAGAGGTTGAATGGTTGTATGGGCCACCGCCGACCAGCTTCTTGGACGATTTCTTCTCGATTCGCTCCTTTTCGCGGTCTCTGTCTGTCGTCCTCTTGTGGGATGCGTCTAACGACTTCATCAGTTGTCGAGCCGTGAACTTGACGGGATAGAGAACGCATCCGTACGTGGTTGAAACTTGGAGGTTGTGATCGTTCCTGCACATGTCGCAAAGCCAGGGGTCCGTGTTTGCTATAGATCCGTGGTCTCTGCCATGTCACATGCAGATCTGTTCCCAGGGGTATAAGTATGATATCACTTTCTGGCATCAAGTGCTTTGGGATGTGGGATCGGTAGTGCAGCCCCTCAAGTAGTGGAAGAGACAGCCAAGGTCCCTGGTATGTCCTCTTGTGCTTCCCGGCACTTGCAGCCGAACTTCCTCCCGGAGTTCGGAGGACTGCGAGAGGACTCTCTGCGACAGCTGATCACCAGGGACGTGTTCGTCCTGGTACCAAGAGCTCTCCTAGCAAGTCGTCAATGTCGTCCACAAGCTGTCCGCTGGCAGCATTGAAGGTCCATGGCCAGAACCCTTTCTCGGAATGTAGAACCCATCAAATCCCCGCTCAACCGGTTTTTGCTCTTGACGTCCGCTCCGTCAGCAAAGGACTGTATAGAAAGATTTTGCAGTGCTCTGCCAGTAACGGGCAGGGGCCTCTGGAGAGCCACAGGCCCAAGGTGCTTATGCTGTCACAAGCCCAGTTGCATTGGTTGATGGCCGCCTGGCTGATATCACGCCCAAGGCGGCATTGGCTTCTGCCGGATCTTCCTGTTCTAGGATAGCGGTGTACCTATCCTGACCCTTGTCTTGTTGGGTCTGCAGGAGCTCCGTTCTGGAGGGCCGTCCGTCCGGCCAGATGCACCGGTCCGGGTGCCTGTGGCACCCGTCGCAGACGGGCTTCACCCCGTCGCACCCCTTGCGTGCGAGGATGCAGCGGGTGCATCTATCACCCTTCGCCCTGTTGCCTTTCGGTCGGCCGGGCGGCACGGACTTTTATCTCCATTACTTCCAGCGTTGCCAGTGTTGCCTGCAGGTGCTGACGCTGAGTTAGTAAACCTTGTCACTCTCGAACGTCAACGGCAGGACTTACCTTGGGTGACATTTATATACGTAGGTCGATATAATATGGCGCGACAGCAAGGATTGGAAGAAGACACTGTCGTAGGTAAACTGAACAGAGTATCCAAAACCAGGTCGACCGGATCGAACTTTGTCTTGGGAGGACGTGGCTTGTGGGAAATTGGCCATGGCAGAGAATCCAAAACCAGTTCGACCGTATTCTGGAGCCATGATGGCGAAAGGGTTTTTGGGACGAACAAGGAAAATAATTCAAGTCGCACATGTACGTCTGGGCGAATCTCATGCCCGGTCGCTGGAAGATGTCGAAGGGCCCAGTATCGGTGTACCTTCTGATCGATTTCGTCGATCATTGTCTTCCAAAAGTCTTATGATATCCTCGGTAGCGAGGATGTGGATCCCAACACGTATTCCCAGGTACCTGTAGCACCGTCGCGGAGAGACAAATACCGTGATTTTTTGCTGAACGCAGAATCCTCACTTAGTGGGAGGAGCTTTGCTGGCACCAGTTGACTGTTGGTGTCGATCCCGGTGTGGCCCATTTGCTTCCGAGCAGCTGGTTGGGGCCAAAGTTCCCCTTCTTGACCTTAATTTCATAGAAGATATGGTCTTTTTTGGGGACAACATAAGTGTCACGGCCCCATGGTGGTGCAGCGGGGACTCGCACACACTGAGTCATCCTATTCGCCGCCGAAAATGTGTCAATCCAATTCTGCCCTATGTTAGTCTGAGCTTTATGTGGGAGATCTAGTAAACTTACGCCATAGCTATCGGGTGATAAGAACCCGAGCCCGGGATGAAGAAATCGAGACTGAGCCAGTGCATTCAGCCCGGTGTTCTGGACCAGGCGAGGCTGGCACAGGGGTAAGGCGCATCTTCTCCGAGAGCAACAGCAACAGCAGCCGGAGTCTCCTGACCCAAAGCCGCCAGATTGAGTTTGACCCAGGAGTCTTCTCGCTCGGAGTCTTCTCGCTCGGCGAGGGCAGAGCACCCTCAGCAAAGCTAGCATCGGTGGCAAACGAGGAGTCCTGCTCCTAGCTGAACACCACTGCCACGACCAAGGCTGCCCGCCCGAAATGTGGCAGGCATTCGCTTGTGGACTGGGCGAATGTCGCGCCTCCGACTCTGGGCCCCAAAGCAGCCGGAGGAGGACATGTCTGTAGCTCATCCTCCTCCAGTGCTTGCCAACAACAAGCAGAATGGTCGTGAGAAAATAATAAAATATTTTATATAAGGGCCGTTCAGCATCCTCGTGGTGATGCTAGTATGGCATGAAAGGATCTCTGAGCGGATGGCAGTTACCTTGAGGAACTCCCTTCTTATATACCTGATCAAAGAATGGATTTTGGATGAGTGTGAGATTGCACGCAAGTTTGCCTGCATATGGCACAAACACAGTAACAAACATGTATGAATGATTGTGAAGCGTGCGGGCATTGAACGTAGTAACTTGTTGCAAACTCACGCTATAATGAGCAGGCAGGGAAACCTGTTTTCCTCTCGATGACGACAAGCAGCGTGCCATCACGCTTGGGATTAGAGAATCAGACGCCGGCAACCCACAGCAAGGATGTACATACACCACAACCACCTACCTTGATGGGGAAAGCACAATAATCTGCGCAAAGCAAGTTCACAACATCGCAAACATGACAAGCCTACAGTTTTTGATTTGTGAGGTGCAAACTGAGCATGGTAGGTGTATACCGAGGTTTGACCATTGTCAACCTTGCGCATCGTGCATCACAAAGGACAAACATGTAATGCATTGATTTCATAGGCGCAGGAGAGTTGGGTCCCAAGGGGCACCAGAAGAGCCGATATCTGGGGTGTTCATCATAACAATTTGCAGACTGGGGCACAATGTCCATGGACACTGTCATTGTCACCATATGAGTGATCGCAAGCTCTGGTAATCCAGGACAGCGGGCCAGACCATCCAAAACCTGGGACGCGGATAGAAAGAACGGAATGTTTGGGACCAGGCAGTATAGGTTGGCATGTTTGGATGCTTGCATATTTGCAGTGAGGAAACGCAAACAGTACATGTCAGAAGGTCATCCAATTCCAGCCAAATGATACTGTACCTGGGTTATGTTTCAAACAAAGACAGAAGCAAAGCCACTTGTGGATTGTGGGGAATACCATCAACACTCCAGTTTCCAGAAAGGGTGTGGGGATGAGAGATGAACCCATCGAGCAAGAACATTCCAAACATTCCATCGGACAGAAACAAGTCTAGCACTGCATCCGGTAATAGATACCGGTATGGGGCAAGGGGCCCTAGACAGGTGTCTGGCATTTGAAGAACTGCGTGAGGTCCATCTAGAGTGGTAAGGTAGCTCTCGTCTCGAAGACATAAGCGGACATATCTGGATTGGGATCACGTCCATGGCTGGACCTTTGAGAGGGTCCTTGAACATCTGGTCTGGGCTGGCCGAGGCAGAGATGGGGCTTTTGTTCGTGGGTCAAGGCCTAGATCGACACCTGAACTCGTGGCCAGATCGCCCAGTACAGACTCGGAGCGACAGAAGTCAAAACAGTCCACGTATGTACGTGCCCAGCAGTGTCTGGAGGTAAACAAAGGGAGACAATGATTGACAATGAATCATGAATCGATGGAGCACGCGTCTTCGGTGTTCAAATTCCTGACAGCTGGAACTTGAGCCAAAGTTCTGGCCAAGGTCGGTTGTTGATCACGTGCACTCCTTCGGTAAGGTATCATGTGACTCGGAGTCTGCACCGGCCGCTGCACAGCAATCCGTAAGCATTAGTCATCAAGGCACCTGGCAGTCAGCAATACTTGTACTCGAGCTCGACAACTTGATCATAGCAAACCCGATGAATACCTGGGTATGTCAGTTTTCCGCCGGTTGAAACGGCTGTAGGTACGGTTGAGGCCATAAGCACGGCTGTAAGCACGGATTAACAAGGGCATAATCATCCTGTTCTTCGGCTTCATGGCCTTGCTCGGCCGCGGGCCGAGTCCGGCAACCTACGTAACTACTGCCCGGCTTTCCTTTCCCTTCCAAGGTTCCTTTTTCCGTCTCGTCGAGCCTCGGAAGTGGCAGGGGCAGGATTTCATTTCCAGCTTCGATCTTCAGGCTGTGCTGATTTGAGACCCTGACCAGGGAATGACCTGCCTTGACACAGTTCGGAAAAGGGCCGCGGGATTATTGCAATTCAAGCCGTCTGTGCCTTCATATTCATGTGTTGTATGCCCGACGTGGCGCGAAGAAGAGATGAGCTCGGTTACGGTGTGAATCACAACTGTATGACCTGGCGTAAGATCGCCCAAATTCGTGCAGAATGCCATGTCAGCGTTGTAGAAGGAGCTTTGCCATACAGCGCATACTACCATAAGCAAGTCCTTAGCCCAAGGAGTAAGCAATGCAGCTTCAAGACTCTTCTGTCCATTGCAGGGCTGGAACACGATCTACATGGGTTGCAGTACAGCCCGTCTGGACTCCGTCTCACCATGGTGCTAGCGGAATATACAACATTGCAGGCCTTCGCTACCTACCTTAGTAGGTGCACAGTAGCAGTAGCACAGTTGGACGATCAGCTGGGCCCAAGGAGACCCTGCAGCCTGACTCGCATCGCTTGTGTACATGCTGTACATGCAGATTGAACTTCACCTAGTCTGAAGGCTAAATGAAGATCTGCTGCTGAGCTGTCGCAAAGCTGCGCGCATCGAGGTGCGAAAGGTTAGGCCCTTCGTATGCACGCTCTGGATGGGCAGAGCAGCTGAACTGACTGTTTGCGGCTCGCCGACGACCGCCTCATACTGCGCTCAACCCCAGCCCCGACCATCTCTCTAGCAAAATACGGGAAAACATGGAGAGAAGTCGGGGAGAATACGGCTAGCGGAAACCAATAGAATAACGCGGCTAGGTCACCATCCACCCTGCGATGGAGTCAGGGAAACCCTTTCGGTGCCGTTTATAGGCAAAATCGGCAAGCGAACCTCGCCAAGACGATATTCACCGGGAGTACTCTTCAAATTCGAGGTCAAGGAAGCACCGTGCATCATCGGCGGAGGGCGCCTCGGTGTTGCAATGTCCGAAGACATGAACGGCATTTCCTATGAGAGCTCGCAGCCTGATATCAGCTTACAGTACGCTGTACAGCCATCAACCACATTGCCTGCCTCTTGTGACTTCCGCAGTGGAAGCTTCTGTGATCGAGACCTAGCATGTAGAATACATGGAAGCGACGTGGGGCCACGGGGTCATGGAGACAGGAGTCGAATACACACTCCAGCTTTCTTGAGGCTCATGGCCCGCAGAATAATCGGAATGAGTAGTGTATATCCTTTCGCTATGCGACACGGCAAAGAGTCCGTGTGGATTACTACTGTTGTAGCTGAACCGGCGAGGGACGGCCGACGGTAGCAGTCTGGAAATGACCAGGCCGGACCACAGTCCCCCAGAAGTCGGGCAACTGCCACATGGCGCTCCATCCACCGTCCAGAAGTAAGTCCCACCTCGACCTTGCGGGTTTCCTTTTGCTTGATTCTGCCCGATATTGTGCAAGGGCCGTTATTGCGGTCAGTAGTGCTAATTAGCCGCATGGAACACGGAGACGAGACACCCAAGGGAGGGCCAGGGGTAGAGAAGGCGGAGAAGAGTGTTCAATTCAAATGAGATGCCACCTTAGCCCGGTCTGCGGTGCCAGGAAGCTCGAGGCGAAGGGAGACTAGGACGGTACTCACGGGTTCCAGACCGTGGTGGGACAACATGTACCTTCAGGGCAAAATTAGGAGGCAAGGTACCTGGGTCCGGGTCCCTTGCTAGTACTTGCACGTAGCGGCTTGCGCTAGAACTCTCCCCGTGGAACCGCGCGCCAGATATGGCCGAATGAGGAATACCACCAGCGGCTCTCTGGGCGGGGAGATTTCGGGGTTGCCCCGGTTAATTCCACCAGGTCGTAGGAAGTGCTCCCGCACACCCGCCAGCGTTCGAGGGCGACGAGGCGAGTGAAGCGAGGTGAAGCGGCACAGCGGCTATTCCACGGCTGCCCAAATGGATTCAATGTTGATTGATGCCAACAGCACTCCGCAAACTAGGTCCTCCGCATAGTCTTCGAGTGCAGGGTAACTCACAACGATGGGGTACTCCGGATAAAGAGGAGACTGGCCAGCGGTACGGTTCCGATGCCGATTCTCGGGTTGTGAGTTGGCGCTTTTGTTGTTGTCCAGGACATCACTAGTACTATAGTAGTAGTAGATGAGTGTTGGCTAAGCAAATGGGCGTTCTCTGGCGCCCGGAATCCACCGATGGGCGCGTACAATTGTATACCTGGGGAGCGAAACGAAGCGTGGGTGTTGGTGTTGTTCTGGCAAAGACGGTGAAGAAGAAATGACAGATATCGCCGAAATCTGCCTCTGCTGAACCAACAGAATCACGCAAAATTTAGGTAAATATGTAGTTAATGGCCAAGAGCCCTGACATACCAGTCTCGGTGCGTGGGATGGATGGAAGCAGAGCCACTTCATGAGAGGAGAACAACTTGACTCATGCGCCAAAAGACATGCCGCACTCAGCTGAAGCTGCTGCCTACCTCAGGCTGCCCGATAACTTGCGATGCCTGAGCATCACCGATGATTATCCAAATCGATGATCAAATCCTGCATAGTAGAGAGTCTGGGGAGATTCAGGTCGTAAGATCCGACCCTGCCGGCGTGAATAATCAATTCAAGAACCTGAACTTGGATGTAACAGTGGTTGCGCAGTCACGCAGCTCAATCTTGGATGAGTGGTAGGCATTCACGGTTATTATTATCTGCCTAAGACAACGGTTACTCAAATCATTCCGGAGTCTTGCTGCTACGGCCGTCACTCTCCTTGTCCGTCTCACAGTCTCAATCTCGCTGCTCACAGCCTGCGACACCGAGACCAGATCTGCAATTCTGAGCAACACAGGCACTGCCATAGCAGAAGGGGCTGGCCCTGTCGATCGATCATGACTGTAATTGAACATTGAATCACACCGACTGTGCTCGACTCGCGACCTACCAAGCGTCGGAGTGGAGGTGCAGCCAGATAGTCCAGGCCATTAGCATTCCATTCTGTCGAGCATGGCAGAATCAAAAGGAACAATTCAACGAGCTTTCATCCAGTCTCTCGACTGAAATGATTGTCGTGGTTGCTGTTGGCGTGGGGTCTCCAGGCGGCGGTTGCTCTGATCCGGAGTTGTATTTGGGGGCGCCTGTCTGCCATTTTGACGCCTGGGAACAACACTCACAGCCCCCTAGAATCCCTGTAGATGTGTCGCTCCGGGCTACCCAGACAGGCACCCGGGCAGCCTGTCATCGACTCATCACTCTGACAGACGCGAGGTTCAGGCGCCATCCGCCCTCGATCCGCGTGTCCGCAGCCGGCGGCCTCACGTCGAGTCAGGCATCAGCCACCAACCATTTGACCAGGCCTCGACATCTATCACCATCGCCATCAACATCCCTTGCACAACTGCAGCTCTCACTGGCCTTGGACTGCTCTTACTCAGCTTCAATGCTGCCCTTGGGTCCTCCCTACATTACCCCTAGACACCGCCAGATGGGCGGATTACATGGAATACTGGCTTTGGGCTTTCAATCCAGCATTTGCATTTTAAACTCCCCCTTGTCCGAGACGACTCGGTATCACCTACCACAAGACTGTAGTATACGACAGTAGTAGTCGTTGACCCCCTTGCTCGCTCCCTCACTTCCGCGACCCTGGTCGATACCCCGTGGCTTGCGCCTCGAGCCTAGCGACACTAAACACCCAAGTCTGGGAAGTCGGTCAGTTGCCTGTCGAACAGGGTGTCACATTCGTTCTCCTAGAGAATCATACGTCCTCTCGTCTGCACCACTTCCGGCGGTCAGTAGACCGACACGAAACGAACCAGGCCTTTCAAGCCGGTTCTTTGCCAGTCAGCGCTGCGGAACGAGGCGAACAAGAGCATGAATCATAATCACACTCTGAATAAACAGGTTGAGTGGTGGCATTACTACCTAGTATTGGCTGGCATACGGCTTGCGCAGACCGAGTTTTGGAACACACATAATAATACTTGTGTCTGCCTGCTCTTCGAGTTGCCACGAAAACCATGGACTTTGGTCTCCTGCAAATACGACCTCAAGTTCTACAGACTATTCTCAGAGCATCACACGAGAACTCCTTCTGTAGCCCCCTGCGTTCATCACGGCGGACTGAAACCAGCGATCCCAGTGTGCCAGTGGCATACCAGCCTCTCTAACTTGTCGCGGCTTCAGTTGTTCGCGGAACCACGGACACGGTGCCAAAAGCGACAGGCCAGGCCTGCCCTTTCTGCCATCCTCCCCCACAACCCGACGCACAGACCGGAGCCCACGAACAACGGGCCTCAACCTGGCTTTTCAAGTGTCGGTGCCAGTGCCATCGCCTTCAGTTGGGTTCCACCGCCGCCAACCTTGTCGAACCCACACTTACAGTGACAGTGGGCCCCCCGTCTGTGCTGCAGTTCCGATCAAAGACCCAAAGCCCAACTCTGGACCGACCGAGGTCGCATTGCATCCGATACACCGGGTTTTCCCTTTTGGCCATTTAGTTCACTTCTCTCGGGTCAAGGTCACCGTGACAGATCCAAATCAAAAGAGACCAGACCGCACGGGGAAGGGGGGCCACACAGAGCTCCCACGATTATAATTGCTTCTATCCACCCCCGTCTGGCCCGACAACTACTGGCATACATATTCACATCCATATCCTCTCTCTTCTACAGCACTGGAATCGCTTCTACTCCATCTTCTGTAGAAGTGTGAACGGACGCGCCCACCGATCAACGCGCGGCAAGTTGGCCGCTCAGATCCCACATCACTTCTCCAAGTCACCGCGCGCGGTTCCCTGAGAGCCCCCAGGTCCGAGCCCGTGTTTTTGCCGGTCGCCCACAAACACCCGTGTCGCGCCTCCCGGCCTTGCAGATTATACATTATTATTGCATCACCACCCGCAAACAGGGCGCCGCCACAACACCAGGAAAACAAAACCCCGAACTAAAAGACCCTGGCAGCAAACACGCCCGATCAACATATCAATAACCTCCCTCGCCCGAGTGCACCAGTCTCCAGTACGGCACTCGTCCGTCGCGTTGTTCCACCAGACTTCAATACAGACAAGATGTTCTTCAGCTCGCCTACCTCCAACATCACTCCTGCTATGACATCGGTGGCCATGTCGCGCTCAGACTCCCGCGACTCGACTTCTTCGACCACCTCGTCCAGATACAACCATTCAGGCGCGCCTTCGTCCGCCTACGCAGCACTTATCAGTGCCTCGCCTACCTCGTCGTGGCCCATGTCTCAAGGCCTCACTCGCTCAGACAGCACTGCCTCCAGCACCACGTGTCAATCCCAGAGTTCCTCGCTGGCAATGCGCCGCGACAGCAGCAACTCAACGTGGCTTCCTAGCCCTTACCGATCTTGCATGTCGTCCAATGGCGCCGAAGCCACCTCGTACCTCTCGGACGATGACCTCCTCGGTCTGCCCGAGAATCTAAGCCTGCCCGTCGAGACTATTCCCGCGGTTGCTCCTCAAAAGGAACTCACCACTGAAGAGCAAATCGCCTATCTACGGGAGATTCAAGAGAGAGAAGCCGCTCATCATCATCACCATCAGCACCATGCAGTGGGACATCGCGCACACGACGCCGATGCCCGCCGCAAAGTCGTCCGCTTTGCCAGCCAACACGATGTGGCGAGCAGCGGCAGCAAGTCTCGTCGACCTAGCACGATCAAGCGACGCCAGACCGGCCTCCGACGCTTGAATGGACCTCAATGAGACTGACTTGTCGTCTCTTGTTGCCTTCGGGTGCGTGGTCCGAGGCTGGTTCCTGGGATCATGCAAAGTACGACTTGACTGATTAATTTGAGCGAATATGAATCTACGGCCTGCAGTATCCTGCTGTACTATATCTTGCTAGCGGAGCGAGCATTTCTTGCATATGGGTCTATGGGAAATATGGGAACTATGCAGTCTACGACCGATACCCTGCCTAATATTGGCAATCATGAATTTGTACCAACTTGAATGGTGATAATGGTTGAGTTGGGCTGAACTCCCATTACTTTTTTTTTGCTCAGGACTTGGTGGGGAGCAGAGCAACCGGAGCACTGGTCTCCGAGCGAGAGCCATAGTGTGATTTTTGATATCCGGCTAATTTTCTTCAATACTATACCCGATGTTGAACTACAAGCAATTGAACTATTCTGAATACTCTTCCGTTCCACTGCAAGCTATCTGATTCTGTCTCATTATTGTGTTCTATCGGATTCTGCAAGCAATCGTTGCCGTTGGCGTCGTGTTTAGACTCTCCATCTGACCGGACTGGGATCGCTTCGCTTCAGATTTCCGCGCAAACCTTGTTTCTGGCGCGCGACCCCGGGAGTGACAATCAGCGTCTGACCGTGCGATCGGATTGCAGTGCATCTCGCATCGCATTGCATTGCAACTGCACGGCCCTTTGGTCCGCCAGCCACTGCAGGTCTCCTACGATGATTTATTACCATGTCCAAGATGCCAGTGACTCGGAACACGAGTAATTACCTCATGAAAGATGGAAGGCGAACGAACCAAGTCGAGTCGGTTGGTTAAGCCACACTACTAATTGGCGTTGGCAGTACAGTAATAAACGGCTGACTATTGCCGTACTCTGTAGATCTCTGTTTGACATCTGCCGTTCAAGTTATTACTGGTTGCTTGCAGAACAGCAGTAAGTACAATAGTGACGGAGTTGGAGAGTCGACCTGACGGAATTGAATGGCCAGTTGCTCGAGAAACTTGACACGAGGGGGTTTCCGCGACCATTAACGCCCATTGCCGGTGGTTGTGCGCCGGTGGTCGTGGTCGGCCACTCTCCGACTTCAAGACATTATTGCAGTGCGGTGCTTGGTGGTTTGGGACTTGGTTCCGGATCGATTGCATTATCGATTAATTTGATCATGATCATTTAACCGTGCCAACCACTACTACTGTACCGTTATTGCAGTCGAGAATTCGAGAAGATTTTTTCACACTCCAGTATCTAGGCCTGTACTGTAGTTGTGCTATGCTTCAGTGCAGTCAGTGTGAACAATGATGTTGTTTTGTGGTAATACTATAGTAGTGAGTGCAAGCAATTTGCATGTGAAACTCCAGTTGAACCGTAGCCGGCGGCCCAGAGCCGGGTCCATTTTTCTGAGTCGAGTCGTCGGGTCGATTCGATTCCATTGCATGTGATTGCTCCGCGTCTTTTCGTTGCTACCTACTGTTGCTCTTTAGTACTGTTACTATTGGTGGGAAACTAGGAGTCTAAGAAGTGTAACAAGTATACTTGGACAAGCGGGGATTGGACACGGGTCAAATGTGGCTGCTGTTAGTAGTGTTAGTGGCTGTTATATCGGGTACTCGTGACGAGCAGCCGTCGGAACGAGAGTTGGGAGAGGGCAGACTTTCCCTCGGCCTTCGGCATGTCGGGATGGGTCACGGGTTCTACCGTACGCTGCAGCTGAGTGCGGTGGCATTGTATGGCATCAGTACCGGGCGCTGGTAATACTACTCTCGTAGCCAGTGGTACTTGCATTGGTTGTCGGTGTAGGTAGACAGGATCCCTGGATGCAAAAGAAAGATTGCTGGCGAAAAGCGAGAGAGAGAATGCTCTGGGCGCTATGACTTGCCCAATTGGGGAACTTTGGCCGCGAGTTCAACTACAACATGGTACATAGTACTACTACTACTGCCCCGCAGGCTCGGAACACCAAAGTGATCAGTGACCGCAACGAACTGCGCGGATTACAAGTTGCCTACAACTCCTGCCGCCTAAAAATCGTTAAAACATACCCACCGAAGGTTCTCGAACGGGTCTAGTTACCTTAGATAGGACTAGTACAGTGAAATTACGGTAATAAAACTGGCACCCTTTCTAGCCTATTTCTATGGCTAGAGGTATAAAATACGTGAAATAGGCGATGTAGTGGTAAATAAAACAACGCTAGGCACCTTATAGTATATGTTAGGAACGCCTAATGGGAATAGGCAGAATAGGAATAGGCAGAGTACAGCGATAAAGTCTTCAATTAGTATTAAGTACTCCTTAACCCTATAGTTATATATAACTCGAAGTATAAGAGAAGAAAAGCTCTCTTATATAGAGTATATATAGTTTATATCTCTTAGCTTCTATTTAAATAGTCGAGAAATATAAGTTATCGATAGTTAGTATTAATATTTATAATATTATTTCTCTCTTCTAGGCTTCTTATTCTCGAGAAGATATAAGATTTCGTATCGATAGAGTCGCGTACGTAGTCGTAGTTATATAATAGATACTCTTCTTCTTTCTAATATAGTCTTACGTAGTCTTATAATAGTATTATATATCCTAAAGTAGTATTTTTCTATACTTAGCGGTATATCGCCTATACCTTATAACTATAATAACTTATAAATAAACTTAAGTCTTCTATTCTTTATTCGTCTTTTTATATAAGTCTATATCTTTAATTAATAATTATAATAATAGTTCGTATACTCTTAATTATATATAAGTAGTATACTAATAGAAATAGTATTAATTTTAGATTTAGCGAACTCTTCTATTATAATACTCTTTAGTAGAAAGCTACTTAGTAAATCTTCTAATTCGCCTAATAAGAGTAAGTAGAGTCTATCTTATATACGATCTTATACTAATACTCGTAGCTTTACCTAATAATACTCTCGATATTCCTAATAACGAGATACTCTACTAACGATATATTCGATCTCTTAGGGATAGTATTTAAGAGATTATCTACGAGTATAAGCTCGAAACGATACGCTATATAAAGTATATACGTAAGCGGCGAACTATTATATAGTATTATTTAGTAAGTCTATACTATATCGTATACGACTTATATACTAACTATATAGATTTTCGTTACTCTTCTAGACTAGGCTAGAGCTCTACTTATTATAAATAAATAGGCTCTACGAACTAGTAATAGCTATATAGAAGTTTATACTATTATATATACTTTTTATCTCGAGATACGTATAGTAGACTAAGTATATATAAAGGCTAATAAGAACTCTCTACTAGTCTCGCCCCTAACTTCTATATATTTCTCTACTACGTCTTATTTAATATTAACCCTAAACGTATTAATAATTCGATAATTAATAGCCGAGATAGCTATATCTACTTTCTTAAGCTCGCTTATAACTCGCTATTATCTTTTTTTATCTTTTATTACTTTAACTCTAGATTAAGTAGTCTCTTTTATATATTAACTTTTAAAAAACTTATATATAATATATTAATAAGCTTTATAGTATTTAACCGCTAGAGACTTTATTATTATCTCTTTTAACGAGAAGACTAATATTAATAAGGCGAATAATATTTTTAAGAAGTTTAATAATTATACTAGCTTTTCGATTAAGAAGAAGTAAGATTAGATCTTAATATTTCCGTCTCGAGTACGACTCTACCGCTATTATAATAATCGATTATCTTTTCTATTTCGGAATTCTATAATCGCTTCTTTTATATATTATAAGTAATCTTTAGATTCTTAATTATTATATATCTCGCTAAATTCTTTCTATTAAATATAGAATTTAGTTTACTCGCGTCTCTAGCGCTTATCGAGAATTTCTTTAACTTTCTATTCTTCTTCTTTTTAATATCGACTAATTTAGAAGTTTTATCTTTAGATCGCTTATAATATATTTATAATAAAGATATATAAAAGATATAATATAGTTTACTATACTTCGCTAGAAGATCTAGCTTATATACGTTTTAGCTAATTCTCTTAATAATACGAAAGAGATCTAAGAACTAATTAAATAGTTTACGATTTATATACGAGAGACTAATATTCTTAGCTACTAGTAATATACGATTTTTAATATTAAAGAATATTAATTACTATTTCTCGTTATAATATTTCGCTATTTTTATAATTTACTTTTTAGTAGTAGTTCTTATCTTAGTAGTATAGTATAGTAATCTCGCTAATACTTTAGCTCTTTATTCTATAAGTATATTCTCGTTTAGGTTTATTTATAAATTACGTTCGAGATTTACGTCTAGAGTAGACGTAAAGCGAAGTATTCTTAAGAAGGGAATTTCGTCTATAATCGTATTAAATATCGAGTTTATCGTATATTTAGCGCTTATAAATAGACTAGTCTAATCTAACTACTTATAGTTAATATAATATCTTAGATATACTTCTAGAGTTTAGTTTATTTATTTTATCTAACTATTAATCTAGAGATAGAAGAATATAGAGAAAAGTCTACGAGTCGTAAAAAAAGCGTATAATATTCTCTAATATACTATAGTAAAGATAGTTTCGCGATTACTAATAATCGACTTAGAGGCGCTAAATCTCGCGATAATTTTTTCTAATACTAGTTAGACTATATCTATAGCTACGATATTTAAGTAATACGATATTAAACTTATTATCTTTAAGTATCTATTAATAATAACTAGTATTATATTATATACGCGTCCTTTACTTATTAATAATAGTAGATCTACGATAAAGTCTATCGATATATCTTACTAGGGCTCTTACGGCTATAGAAGAGACTTAAGCTTTCTATAAGACTTATACTATAGTACTTTTATTCGTTAATAGATATTATAGATCTTAATATAATTAATTATATCTTTTCTAATATACGACTACTAATAGTATTATATAATAGTCTTTACTATTCGGCTCTCGCTAAAATATCCGCCCTATTAGAGATTATTATAGTTTATCTAGAGAATCTCTTCTCTTATAGTAGAATTATATAATATATATATAATTTCGTTATAATAGACTATATCTTTCTAGTTAATAGTTTAAGTTTCTTAAAACTCGTCTCTTTTAACTTAACTATTAAGTACTATCTTCTAGTAAGCTTTCTTATACTAGATATTCTATACTTAGAGCTCTTATAGTCTAGTCGCTAGTAAGTCTCTATATTTACGTAGCTTAGTAGCTTCTTTCGAACTTAGACTAGAGATAGCTATTAACTTAGCTTTAAACGTTAGTAGAGTTATAATATTATAACT
>NW_008751646.1:3040029-3043405 GCF_000230625.1 Exophiala dermatitidis NIH/UT8656 | reverse complement strand
CGACTTTATTATAATAGACTATACTTTTCTAATTAATAGTCTAAATTTCTTAAAACTCGTCTCTTTTAATATAGCTATTAGATACTATCTTTTAGCGAGCTTTCTTATATTAGGTATTCCGTACTTAAAGCTCTTATAGTCTAGCTATTAGTAAGTTTCTATATTTATATAGCTTAGTAGTTTTTTTTAAACTTAGACTAGAAATAGCTATTAACTTAGCTTTAAATATTAATAGAGTTATAATATTATAACTACTTTTAGTAGAATTTCTACTACTCTAAACTATTACTTAAGTTAATACTTCTATAATAATCTTATTATTAATTTATAGATATTTTTATAACTTATCGTTAATAATAGATATTTATATTTTAAGTAATACTCTTATAATATTCTCTTTCGATAGATCTTTCTTATTTATATAGTCTAGTTAATAAGAGAGTCTATTTACTAGATTATTCTTATTTTATCGCTACTAAATCTTAAAGTTATATATAGCTAGTATCTCTATTTAGTATATCTAATATCGATTTAGAACCTTTATTATTATAAAGCTCTATAGTATCGTATAATTAATAAGAATAATTATACTTCTTATAGGCGTCTTAAGATAGTATCTTTATATCTTAAAGGCGTATATAATTATAAATATCTTACTATTACTAGTAGTATAATTCTTTTCTATAGAAGTTATCTTCTTTAAGAAAAATACTATAAATTTCTATAGTATACGCCTCGCTTATATCTTATACGCTTATAATAGTACTTTACTAATTATATCTTTTAATATATCGACTTCGATATAATATTATTACTCGAGATCGAAATATATTAATATTAGCGCTTTTATAAAGTATTTCTTAATTTTACGAAATACTTAGTCTATCTCTATAGTTTACTAGAAGAGTTTTATCTTCTTATCTATAACTATTCTCGTAAGAAGATTAATAATAGAAGTAATAATTACGAAGTATTAATAGATAAATCTTTAATAGAAATTCGTAAATTTTAAGAATATTTAAATATCTTAATAGAACTTAAATATAGACTATTTCTAGATAGCGTCGACTTAACTAGACTCTATTAAGACTCTATTAACTCTTACGTAATATTCTAGAAAGTTAACCTTCTCGATAAAGAATTTATACTTCGATAGCTTTATATAAAGACTATATTACTAAAGTCTCTCGAGTATAAGACTTATATATCTCTTATACTTCTTAGTATTATAGTTATAGATAAGTATATCGTCTATATATACTATATAAATATTATTAAGTAAGCTCTTTAGCGCTTTATTAATATATACTTAGAATAAGATAGATATATTTATTAAGTTAAAAAGTATTACTAGATATTCGAAATATCTATATTATATATAAAATACGATTTTCTAGCGATCTTCTTTCTTAATTAGAATCTAATAGTATACGTCTTATAAGTCTAACTTAGTAAAGATATATATACTACTTACGTAATCTAATATCTTAGGAATTAAAGAAAGAGAGTATTAATTCTTTTTAGTAATCTAATTTAACTTACGATAGTTAATATAGAGTTATAGGCTACTATTTAACTTTAGGATAAAGAGAATAGGTACGCTTATCGATAACTTATTATATTAAATCTAGCCCTTAGCTATTACTATATTTAAGTACTCCCAAAGGATAGATAGCTTATATATACTTAGGGGGTAGATAGGCCCGTAGGGTACCTCCTCGCCTTCGATAATAGGGATTATATCACGAATGCCAATACTAACTGCCGACAACTTATATCCCTCGACTATTTAGATAGAAGCTAAGAGATATAAACTATATACGCCCCGTATAAGAGAGCTTTTCTTCTCTTATACTTTAAGTTATATATAACTATAGAGTTAAGGAGTACTTAATACTAATTAAAGACTTTATTACTATACTCTATCTATTTCTATTAGGCGTTTTTAATATTCTTAAAGTATTATCTCGAATTAGTTAGAGTAAGTAATATAAAGATAAACTATCTATATAATAATAGAGCTAAAGAGAGTAGATCTATCTACTAAAGTAACGTCTAATCTTAGCGAGTCGTTATCGACTCTAATCTAATATATAAAGAGGTTAACTAAGACTCTAGAGAATAGCTTATTTAGTAAAGAAGTCGTAGACGATCTAAATACGACTTAGATCTAAATAAAATCTACTAAACTCGCTTCTACTTTATAAGTAGTAGCTCTTCTTAAAAGGCGCGCCTAACTCTAAGAGTAGTTAAAGCGAAAGCGTTTAGAAGAAGAGATCTAGGCGATAGAAGAAGAAGCTATAAGATATATCTTAAAGTAATATATAGAGATCGAAGATATAATACTATCGATATATAAGTAAGCTTAGAGTATATCGCCTAAAGACTAAGATTAAAAGAAGTTATACTAGATTCTTAAAATTACTAAATTAAAAGAGTTTAGTAGTAAAAATATCTAAGAATTAAGAGACTTTAATAATAGCTAATAAACTATTTTTAAGACTATCTTAAGTAATATTACTCTAGACTAGAAGTATTATATTCGAATTATAATTAACTATCTTAGAGATTAAGCGATAATTAACTAGCGATAGAATCGTTATAAAGAAGTATTAATATCTCTATTATAAGATATATTTCTTATTTAATATAAAAATACTATTAAGAATATAGATATTTGTAAGAGAGAAGCGCTTAAAGTACTTACGACTCTTAAGTAAGAATCTACTTAATTAATACGAGATCTAGTTTATTAGATAGAACTTCTAGAGAAAGATATAGAACTTCTTACTAAGAATAAATAAAAGAGATAGACTCTTTATTATTCTCTAATATCTATATTTCGTAAGATTATTAGGTATAACGTATAAATAATTACTTTTTAAGCCTAAGTTCTAGTCTTCGTATAGTAACTAGAAAGAATATTTTAAAAGTCTAAGATCGTAAAGATATTCTAATTAAAACTTATAAGTAAGATAGACGTAACTATATCTAGAAGCTTAAATCTATAGTAAACCGATCGTAACTTATATACGTAATAGAACTAACTAGTCGCTAGAGTACTATTTTAAAAAGACTTAAATTCCTAAAAAGACTTAAATTTTAAAAAGTAAAAATCTATAAGTAGAATCTCTATAAAGCTCTTTATAAAAAGATACTTTATTTACGAAACTATAGATTATAGATAGACCGACTATCTAAAGAAGAATAAGCTCTTTATAAATAAGTTATAATTAAAGTAAAAGAACGTTATAAAGAAGAATTTAAAAAATTAATATCTAGTTTATTAAGTATCGTAGTAGTACTAGAACTAGATAAAAATTAAGTAGTATAATCTAAAAATAAAATATAGCTAGAGAAAAGCTTACTTACTCTA
>NW_008751646.1:3025154-3040009 GCF_000230625.1 Exophiala dermatitidis NIH/UT8656 | reverse complement strand
TAGCTAAAGAATATAAGCTTAACTCTATTCTATTAAAGATATATATATATATTATCGAGAGATAGTTAATTAAAATATATAAAGAATATCGTCTTAAGATATCTATAATTAACTCGCGAAAAAGAACTAAGAAGATATATTAACGATATCTCGCGATAGAGATTATAAATTATAATACGATTCTCGATTATAATTAGCTACTTAAGATAAATCTATAAATTAACTAGTATCTTAGTATCTAATTATATTAACTTAAGAGTAAATTATATATAATTTAGTTATTTCTAAAAGACTTCGAGAAATAGATAGAAGATCTAGATATAAATACGATTCTTATATAACTAGTTATTAACGAGACTTTAAAAAGTACTAATATCCTACTTAGAGGTATAGAGTAGAAGATTAAGTTAAACTCTTACTTTAGTAAGTTTATAAAGATATTCGGAAACCTAAGTAAGGACCTCTCCCTAGTAGAAGTATATATATAATATTTAATCTCTATTATCGAAGGCGAGAAGATACTCTATAGGTCTATCTACTCTCTAAGTATATATAAGCTATTCGTTCTTTAGAAATACTTAGATATAGTAATAGCTAAGGGCTAGATTTAATATAGCGAGTCGCTAGCGAGCGTATCTATTCTCTTTATTCTAAAGTCGAATAGTAGCCTACGACTCTATATTAACTATCGTAAATTAAATTAGATTACTAAAAAGAACTAATACTCTCTTTTTTTAATTCTTAAGATATTAGATCGCGTAAGTAGTATATATATTTTTATTAAGTTAGATTTACGAGATATATATTATTAGATTCTAATTAAGAAAGAAGATCGCTAGAAAATCGCGTTTTATACGTAATATAGATATTTCGAATATTTAGTAATACTCTTTAATTTAATAAATATATCTATCTTATTCTAAATATATATTAATAAAGCGCTAAAGAGCTTACTTAATAATATTTATATAGTATATATAGATAATATACTTATTTATAGTTATAATACTAAGAAGTATAAGAGATATATAAGTCTTATACTTAAGAGACTTTAGTAATATAGTCTTTATATAAAGCTATTAAAGTATAAATTCTTTACTAAGAAGATTAACTTTCTAGAATATTATATAGAAGTTAACGAGATTTTAATAGAGTCTAGTTAAGTTAATACTATCTAGAAATAGTCTATATTTAAGTTCTATTAAGATATTTAAGTATTCTTAAGATTTATAAATTTTTATCGAAGATTTATCTATTAATACTTTATAGTCGTTATCTCTATTACTAATCTTCTTATAAGAATAGTTATAGATAAGAAGATAAGATTTTTCTAGTAAACTATAGAGATAGACTAAGTATTTTATAAAATTAAGAAATACTTTATAAAAGCGCTAATATTAATATACTTTAATTTTAAGCGATAATATTATATTAAAGTCGATATATTAAAAGATATAATTAGCGAAATACTATTATAAGTATATAAGATATAAGTAAGATATACGCTATAGAAATCTATAGTATTTTTCTTAAGAAAGATAACTTTTATAGAAAAGAATTATACTACTAGTAATAGTAAAATATTTATAATTATATACGCCTTTAAGGTATAAAGATACTATCTTAAGACGTCTATAAGAAGTATAATTATTCTTATTAATTATACGATACTATAGAGCTTTATAATAATAAAGGTTCTAAATCGATATTAGATATACTAAATAGAGATACTAGCTATATATAACTTTAAGATTTAGTAGCGATAAAATAAGAATAATCTAGTAAATAGACTCTCTTATTAACTAGACTATATAAATAAGAAAGATCTATCGAAAGAGAATATTATAAGAGTATTACTTAAAATATAAATATCTATTATTAACGATAAGTTATAAAAATATCTATAAATTAATAATAAGATTATTATAGAAGTATTAACTTAAGTAATAGTTTAGAGTAGTAGAAATTCTACTAAAAGTAGTTATAATATTATAACTCTATTAATATTTAAAGCTAAGTTAATAGCTATTTCTAGTCTAAGTTTAAAAAAAACTACTAAGCTATATAAATATAGAAACTTACTAGTAGCTAGACTATAAGAGCTTTAAGTACGGAATATCTAATATAAGAAAGCTCGCTAAAAGATAGTATCTAATAGCTATATTAAAAGAGACGAGTTTTAAAAAACTTAGACTATTAACTAGAAAGATATAATCTATCGCGATAAAGTCGTATATATATTATATAATTTTATTATAAGAGAAGAGATTCTCTAGATAAATTATAATAATCTTTAGTAGAGTAGATATTTTAGTAAGAGCTAAATAATAAAGACTATTATATAGTATTATTAGTAGTTATATATTAAAAAAGATATAATTAATTATATTAAGATCTATAATATTTATTAACGAATAAAAGTACTATAATATAAGTTTTATAAGAAGCTTAAGTCTCTTCTATAACTATAAGAGCTCTAGTAAGATATCTTAATAGACTTTATTATAGATCTACTACTATCGATAAGTAGAGAATATATATATAATATAATATTAGTTATTATTAATAAATACTCGAAGATAGTAAGTTTAATACTATATCGCTTAAATATTATAATTATAAATATAGTCTAGCTAGTATTAGAAAAAGTCGTCGCGAGATTCGATACCTTTAAGTTAATTATTAGTAATTACGAAACTATCTTTACTATAGCGTATTAGAAAATATTATATATCTCTTTTACGACTCGTAGACTTTTCTTTATATTCTTCTATCTCTAGATCGATAGTTAGATAAAATAAATAAACTAAACTCTAAAAGTATATCTAAGATACTATATTAACTATAAGTAGTTAGATTAGGCTAGTCTATTTATAAGCGCTAAATATATAATAAACTCGATATTTAATACGACTACGGGCGAAACTCTCTTCTTAAGAGTACTTTACTTTACGCCTACTCTAAACGTAAATCTTAAACGCGACTCGTAGATAAATCTAAATAAGAATATACTCGTAGAATAAAGAGCTAAAGCGTTAGCGAGATTACTATACTACGCTATTAAGATAAGAATTACTACTAAGAAGTAAATTATAAAGATAGCGAAGTATTATAATAAGAAATAGTAATTAATATTCTTTAATATTAAAGATTATATATTACTAGTAGCTAAGAATATTAGTCTTTCGCGTATAAGTCGTAAGCTATCTAATTAGTTCTTAGATCTCTTCTACATTATTAAGAGAATTAGCTAAAACGTATATAAGCTAGATCTTCTAGCGAAGTATAGTAAACTATACTATATCTTCTATATATCTCTATTATAGATATATCGTAAGCGATCTAGAGATAAAACTTCTAAATTAATCGATATCGAAGAAAAGAAAGAATAAAAAGTTAAAGAAATCCTTAATAAGCGCTAAAGACGTAAGTAAACTAAGTTCTATATTCGATAGAAAGAATTTAGTAAGATATACGATAGCTAGAAATCTAAAGATTACTTATAATATATAGAAGAAGCGATTACGGAATTCCGAAATAGAAAAGATAATCGATTATTATAATAGCGATAGAGTCGTACTCGAAACGAGAATATTAAGATTTAATCTTACTTCTTCTTAATCGAAAAGCTAGTATAATTATTAAATCTCTTAAAAATATTATTCGTCTTATTAATATTAATCTTCTTATTAAAAGAAATAATAATAGAGTCTCTAGTAATCGAACGCTATAAAGCTTATTAATATATTATATATAAGTCTTTTAAAAGTTAATATATAGAAAAGACTATTCGATCTAGAGTTAAAGTAATAGAGAATAAAAAAAAATAACGGCGAGTTATAAGCGAGCTCGAGGAAGTAGGCGCGACTATCTCGACTATTATTTATCGAATTATTAGTACGTTTAGGGTTAATATTAAATAAGGCGTAGTAGAGGAACGTATAGAAGTTAGAGGCGAGATTAATAGAAGATTCTTATTAACTCTCGTATATATTTAGTCTACTATATATATCTTAAGATAAAGAGTATATATAATAGTACGAACTTTTATATAACTATTACTAGTTCGTAGAGCCTACTTATTTATAATAAGTAGAGCTCTA
Organism: Exophiala dermatitidis NIH/UT8656; assembly: GCF_000230625.1. Lineage (NCBI taxonomy): Eukaryota > Fungi > Ascomycota > Eurotiomycetes > Chaetothyriales > Herpotrichiellaceae > Exophiala > Exophiala dermatitidis. The sequence goes on along the minus strand of NW_008751646.1, from coordinate 3,035,906 downwards.
GTCTAGTCTAGAAGAGTAATAAAGATCTATATAGTTAGTATATAAATTATATATAATATAGTATAAACTTATCGAACGATATTACGTAATAGTCTACTATTTATATATATACTCTATATAGTATATCGTTCTAGGCTTATACTTATAGATAATCTTTTAAATACCGTCCCTAAGGGATCGAATATATCGTTAATAGAGTATCTTATTATTAGGAATATTAAGAGTATCGTTAGATAGAGCTATAAACGTTAATATAAAATTATATATAAGATAGACTTTTTTTACTCTTATTAGGCGAGCTAGGAGATTTACTAGATAGCTTTTTACTAGAGAGTATTATAATAGAAGAGTTTACTAGATCTAAAATTAATACTATTTCTATTAGTATACTATTTATATATAATCGAGAGTATATAAACTATTATTATAATTATTAATTAAAGATATAGACTTATATAAAAAGACGAATAAAGAATAAAAGACTTAAGTTTATTTATAAGTTATTATAGCTATAAGGCGTAGATAATATATTACTAAGTATAGAAAAATACTACTTTAGAATATACGATACTATTATAAGACTATATAAGACTATATTAGAAAGAGAAAGAGTATCTATTACGTAACTATAACTACGTATACGACTCTATCGATACGAAACTCTATATCTTTTTAAGGATAAGTAGTCTAGAAGAGAGAAATAATATTACGAATATCGATACTAACTATCGATAACTTATAGTTCTCGACTATTTAGATAGAAGCTAAAAAATATAAACTATATATATTTCGTATAAGAGAGCTTTTCTTCTCTTATGCTTTAAGTTATATATAACTATAGGGTTAAGGAGTACTTAATACTAATTGAAGACTTTATCGCTATACTCTGTCTATTCCTATTAGGCGTTCCTAATAGATTAAATGTCGCGTGCGTACTTCTACTAGGAAGGGGTCCTTACTTGGGTCCCCGAATACCTTTATAAACTTACTAAAGCGAGGGTCTAACTTAACCTTCTACTCTATACCCCTAAGTAGGATATTAGTACTTTTTAAGATCTTATTAATAACTAGTTATATAAGAATTATATCTATATTTAGATCTTCTATCTATTTCTCGAAGTCTTTTAGGAATAACTAAATTATACGCGACTTACTCTTAAGTTAATATAACTAGATACTAAGATACTAGTTAATTTATAGATTTATTTTAAGTAGCTAATTATAATCGAGAATCGTATTATAATTTATAATCTCTATTACGAAATATCGTTAATATATCTTCTTAGTTCTTTTTCGTAAATCGATTATAAATATTTTAAGATAATATTCTCTATATATTCGAATTAACTACCTCTTAATAGTATATATATATAATAATAATAATTCAATTATAGTCTAATCTAGCTCCTATACAGGACTACATAGACTCTTCCACCTTTTCTAGGGAAAAACCCTTTACTAAGGAAAAACCCTCGTCTCGCCTTTATAAGGCGCGTACGTAGAGTATACGACTCGCCTTCGTCTCGCTCGTATCCTCGCTTAATTCTCTCTATCGATTATAAGAGGTCTCTCTCTCGTTACTACTCTCTACTATCCTATAGGGTACGGTATAGTAGAGTCTTCTCCTCCTCTATCTCCTTCGTAAGCCGAAACTACTTAAGGACCCCTAAGACGACTAGCTAGCGAGCTATACGCGCCGCGGGTACTAGACGTAATAGAATCTTATCTAGTCTCGTCGTCTTATACTATCGTAGTAGTTCGACCCTTTCGTACCTTAGGTAGTATAATAGGATATATCGTACCATCTAAGTATACGTTCCGTATAGGTAGAGCGCGATCGCGTCCGATACTCTAACCGCCGTAAGCTATAATTCTAGACCTATTATCTCGGTTCGTATTAGGAATAGAGCTATCGCTTACGTCTTCGAGAGACTCGCGTAGAGCTTACGCCTATTCTACTTCTACGGCGTCGTCTACGTCGTCGGAAAGTATCTTCCTCTAGACTTATTCCGTATCGCTTTCTATCGCTCTCTCTACTACTCTAAGGACGCCTTACGTATATACGTCGCGTCCGACTCGGGCGCTCTCGGTCTCTAACCGCCCCGATAGGCCTACGCACGTCTCGCGTCGATCTCTCGCCGCGTACTAGTTATCGCCTTCTATCTCGCTAGAGCCGGCCTAGAGCCTCGCCCTTATCTCGCCCCCGATATCGTCTTCTAGACTCGATTCGCTACTAGCCGTATACTTCTCTCTATCGGATAGTATACGATTCGTAGTACGTACTTTCTATCTAGATCGACGATTATAATATCTAGTAGAGGAATATACGTTTTCTTCTTAAGCGCTATCCTTAGTGTTCTTCGGTACGTATTCGTTACTCTTCTTAGATATTAGTTCTATACTCTCTTAAACGGTATTAATCTCGATAGCGAGAGCGTACTCTATACGAGATATATACTAACTTTCTATACTTCGTAGAGAAGTATAGACCGTACCGTAGAGGTATAGAGAAGTTTCGTATTTCTAGCGAAGAGTCTCTACGTCGACGTAGCTAGTCTTACTAAGGTCTCCGAGGCTACGAGCCCCTTACGAGCCGTATACGTAATATACTCTTTCTACGTAAGCTTCGGGTTAAGCTATACTCCGAGGATCTTAATCGCCTTCCCTTCCGAAAGAATCTTCTTATCGACGATTTATATACTCTTTCTCTACTAATCGTCTACGGTGCGCTTTCTTATAAAGTAGATTAGCTAGTACTTATCTAGGGCGAACTTTACCTTATACTAGCCGGCCTACTACTTATAGACCTTATACGTCCTCGTAAGTCTTATATAGTTATTCTTCTTCGACGATCTCTAGATAATAATATTTATATTGTCGATAAAGCCGAAGACTAGCGTATTATTCTTATACGAGTCGAGTATATCTAGTAGCCCTAAGATATAGAAGAGAAAGAGGATTAGCGAGAGTAGAGAGCCCTACGGGATCCCTATATTCGTCCTAATCTAGTTACTCTCGTATTTAGCGTATACTATTCGCGTACGTTTCCCGCTTAGAAAGCTCTCGATAATCTTAACTAGCTAGAGGAAGATCTTCTTAGTCTTAAGAATATTAAGGAGCCGCCTATATAGAATATTATCGAATACGCCTTAGATATCTAGACTTAGTATAAAGACTACGCTTCCGGGCCGCGCCTTCTACGTACGCTCTATATATATTATAACTAGACTAACGATCGAGAGCGTCGAGCGGTCTCTTCGCGCCTCTATCTAGCTCTATAGAAGAAGATTATATTCCTCGACTATATCTATTAGGCGGTTCGCTAGCGCTTTCTTAGCTACCTTAGCGAGAGTATTCTTTAGGGTAATAGATCGATACGCTCTCGGGAGGGAGTAGTTCTTTTTACTATTCTTACGGAGGGTAATAGTTATAGATTTCTTAAGATACGTCGAAATTTAGCCCTATTCGAAGAGTCTATTTATCGCCTACGCGACGTCGACTACTAGGATAGGGCTAAGTATCTTAAGTACTTCGTTCGAGATCGAGTCGAGATCTAGAGTCTTCTTCGTTAGAAGGGCCGCGAGAAGAGCTCTAGTCTCTTTCTTCGTAATCTTCTAGGAGATTACGAGCTATATACGAATTATCTACTCTCTAGGCTCGCTTATTACGGTCGGCGCTAGCGGGAAGAACTTTTTCGCTAGAATCTAGTTTTTCTCGCTCTTATCGTTCGTAGTCGAGAGAAACTTAGTCCTCCGTAGCGTCGAAAGATACGAGTCTTCGTACGACTTATCTACGCTTCTTCTACTCTATCTCGAGATATTCTATAGATCTCGGAAGATATCTTCGAATAGCTTACTTATCGTACGTCTTTAGTTCGCCCTCGCGTTTCTTCGGATCTTCTACTTAAGCTAGTTCGCTAGATAGTATACTAGCTCTAGCTAGACTCGGTCTCTAGTTACGAGAAACCTACGTTTCGTCTATCTAGAGTATATAAGTAGCTTAGTAGCTCTCGGCGACTAGTCTAGTCTTACTCTCGATAACGGGCGTACCCTTAGGTAGATCTCTTCTAGCGCTTTCTTAACGTTCTACTAGATTCTCTCGAGAGTCTTAGTCGTCGTTTTCTTTTCTCGCTATACTACGGCGGAAAGCTTATCTATATTAAGCCTATATAGTGCGAATCGCTTACTTTCTCGCGGCGTTAGGTTTTATTAAATATCGAATATAATACGAATCGAGATATAATTCTTTATTAGAGTCTATAGAGACTTAGTACTATAGAACTCGACTCGTATACTAAGCGGCTATTTAGCGAACGTAAGGTCGATTACTATCTTCTAGTCTTCTTTTCTCTACGATACGTCTCTCTACTAGATTAGGAGTATTAGTTTTCGCGCTCTCGTTACCGTTAGTAGATATTCTATCTACTATTCGTACGCGACTTCTACGCCTTCCTACGCTAGATAGTACGCGTTAAAGTCGCCTAGAACGATAGTCTCGCTAGTCGCTTTATTAAAAGCTTTTCGGATTCTCTCCTATTTGGCGATCCTAGGCTAATTTCCTCTAGGGTTATAGACGTTAACTATCGAGAGTTTTCTTTTCTCTATCTTAATATCGAGTAGTACTATATTCGGCCCGAATTATATACGTCTCTAGTGCGAAACGGATATATCTCGCCTTATTATAAAGTATATCTATATTATCTAGGCGGCCTCGTATACTAGCTAGTAGGGCTTAGGGTAGTAGATTAACTTTATAAAACGATTAAAGGCTAGTTTCTAAATCGCGAGTATCGTAGGTCGCGTAAAGCTATCGAAGAGCGCCCGAAATGTATAGCTATTTGAGTTATTATAGTTATACTAGATAATCTCGAACTTATTTATCGGAAGTATCTATAATATTTACCTTCTATATACTTAGCTCTAGCGACGGCTGACGATCTCTCTACGACCCGCCTACGAAAAAGAGACGTCTCTATTAGAGGCTACGTACCGCTATCTTTATATAAGTTAGTCGTTCTACTCTCTTCTATACGATTACTCTAGAGGAGGTCTCCCTCTATCTCTTATTCTCTACTATAGTCTATCCCTTCGTAGTCTGGCTATCCCGAGGTACGGCTCGGATACTTACCGTCTATATAAGGGCTACGACTCGTCTTTACTAAATATAGTCGTAGTATCTCTAGTACGTATCGTAGGCGTATAGGTACTACACCTTATATACCTTATCGTAGTTAGTGTACGAGACTCTCTTCTTAGTATGCTTCTTCGACTTATAGACTCTAGCGTATCTACCGTACCTCGCGAGCTTCGCGTATACTTTCTAGGTATAACTCTATTACTAGTAGTTAAAGTACTAAATCTCTTAAAGCGCTCTCTTAAAAAGACGAATCTTATAGAGACGCGCCTCTATTATAATATCGCCTTAGATTACGCTTCGGCGTATCGCCTAGCTCTATAGTCCGACGAGAAGAGATTCGTAAGTCTTCCCCTCGGCGCGTATACGCTCTACCTATTTAGCCGGGTAGAGCTACTCGATCCTAGAGATCTAGAGTCCCGGCGCGACCGATCTCGAGTCGTCCGCGACTATAGCCGCGAGGCTCGCGTTATTCGCCTACTTTCCGGCCGCGACTCGGGTACTTAGCGGGACGTCTAGAACCTCTACTAGGTAGTTCTACTTATAGACTCGCATTATCTCTATTAGGGGTATCGCCTAGGCGCGGTCCTTTACCGCCTCCGTTAGGAGAGTTATATCTACGTCGCCGCTTTTTAGTACGCGGACCGTAACCGCTATTAGGATCGTCTTTTTAATCTCTCTAAGAATCTCCTCGCCCGTTATCTCCTTCGTATTAGGTATAGCTATTCTTATCGTATATCGCTCTAGGCGTGCGAGTAGTACGGAAGTCGTATACTATACGGCTACGCCGCGCGTAGCGACGCCTACCTATAATAGTTTAGTCGCGTCTCGCGGCGGCTACGCGATCTTCTCGATCGCCTTTTCAATCGAAGTAAGTTATACCTCGATACCCTTCGATAGTAGTACGTCGCGAGTACTAGACGCGTCCTAGACGCGTTTTACGCGTTCGACTACCTTATCGAGTGCCTAAAGCTATCTCGCCTTAGTACCCTCTTTCTCGAGATCTCTTATAATTATACGAAGGTCGTCCGCTAGGCCGTATAGACCTTCTCCTATCTCGTTCCTCTCCTTAGCTCCTCGTCCTTTTTCCGCCTACGTAGCGCGTGTTATTCTAGTGTTCCCCGGGGCGTACTAGGACGCCTCGAGGTCCCCCTAGCCTCGCTGGCCAGCGCCGCTCGCCGCGGCCTGGTCTGGTGATTGTCGCATGCTCCTCGTATGCGTCTGCTCAGTATCTCGTGCTCGTATGGGTGTCTCTTTGCGCGTGCTCGAGCTTTAGTATATATATATATCTTTAATAGAGTAGAATTAAGCTTATATTCTTTAGCTAGTATATATAAAAGAAAACTTATTTATATCTCGCTATTAAGTAGAGCCTTTATCTTATACTTCTTACTAGGGATATTAATCTTTATCTCTAGAGTAAGTAAGTTTTTCTCTAGTTATATTTTATCTTTAGATTATACTACTTAATTTTTATCTAGTTCTAGTACTACTACGATACTTAATAGACTAGATACTAATTTTTTAAATTTCTCTTTATAACGTTTTTTTACTTTAATTACGACTTATCTATAAAGAGCTTATTCTTCTTTAGATAGTCGGCCTATCTATAATCTATAGCTTTATAGATAAAGTATCTTCTCGTAAAGAGCTTCGTAGAGATTCTACTTATAGATCTTTACTTTTTAGAATTTAAGTCTTTTTAGGAATTTAAGTCTTTTTTAAATAGTACTCTAGCGACTAGTTAGTCCTATTACGTATATAAGTCGCGATCGGTCTATCGTAGATTTAAGCTCTCGAATATAGTCGTATCTATCTCGCTTACGAGTTTTAATTAGAGTATCTTTACGACTTTAAACTTTTAAAGTATTCTCTTTAGTTACTATATAAAGACTAGAACTTAGGCTCGAGAAGTAATCGTTCGTACGTTACGCTTAATAATCTTACGAAGTATAGACGTTAGAGAATAATAAAGAGCTTATCTCTTTCGTTTATTCTTAGTAAGAAATTCTATATCTTTTTTTAGAAGTTCTATTTAATAGACTAGATCTTATATTAATTAAGTAGATTCTTATTTAAGAGTCGTAAGCGCTTTAAGCGCTTCTCTCTTACGAATATTTATATTCTTAATAGTATTTTTATACTAGATAAGAAATATATTCTATAATAAAGATATTAGTACTTCTTCGCGATAATCTCGTCGCTAGTTAATTATCGTCTAATCTTTAAGATAATTAGCTATAATTCGAATATAATACTTCTAGTCTAGAGTAATATTACTTAAAATAGTCTTAAAAATAGTTTACTAGCTACTATTAAAGTCTTTTAATTCTTAAGTATTTTTACTACTAAATTCTTTTAATTTAGTAATTTTAAGAATCTAGTATAACTTCTTTTAATCTTAGTCTCTAGACGATACGCTTTAAGCTCGCTTATATATTAATAGCGTCGTATCTTTAATCTCTATATATTATTTTAAGATATATCTCGTAGTTTCTTCTTCTATCGTCTAGATCTCTTCTTCTAGACGCTTTCGCTTTAACTACTCTTAAAGTTAGGCGCGCCTCTTAAGAAGAGCTACTACTTATAGAGTAGAAGCGGGTTTAGCGGATCTCGCTTAGGCCTAAGTCGTATCTAGATCGCCTACGACTTCTTCGCTAGATAAGCTATTCTCTAGAGTCTTAGTTAATCTCTTTATATATTAGGCTAGGGTCGACGACGACTTATCGGAATTAGATATTACTTTAGTAGATAGATCTACTCTTCTTAGCCCTATCGTTACGTAGATAGTTTATCTCTATATCGCTTACTTCGATTAATTTAAGGTAATACTTCGAGAATATTAGAAACGTCTAATAAGAATAGATAGAGTATAGCGATAAAGTCTTTAATTAGTATTAAGTACTCCTTAACTCTATAGTTATATACGACTCGAAGTATAAGAGAAGGAAAGCTCTCTTATACGGGGCGTATATAGTTTATATCTCTTAGCTTCTATCCGAATAGTCGAGGGATATAAGTTGTCGGCAGTTGGTATCGGCATTCGTGACAGTATAGTTCTGTTTTGACGATCTTATGAGGGCAGGACATTGTAGGTCTCGTGGGAGATGGACCATCCGGCGGTACAGCCTGTGCAAATGTACCACGGCAAGTTATCACGATATCCTCACGCCGAGTCCTTGCTGCTGCCGCTGCCGTTCTTTCTGGCTTGTGCTATTGTTGCCAGAAAATTTCTCACCCTGCCACAGTACCCAGCTGTTTGAATGCTTGTCTCGGAATTATAGTACCTAGGTAACTACCTACATGAAATGGCTTGAATGCGGCGCCGCCGGCTGCAACCCTAATCACTGGCAACGGCCTGACCATCTGCAATAATGCGGATTCTAACAATTTCTGAACATGGCACCGACAGTTATTATGGCACTGTCTGAATTTTCCTTGCCATATGGTTGCATCAAGTTGAGTAATCAGACAGATGTCCTGCGGCCGCATACTACAGAGGTTTCATGTTTCAGAGACCCTCTCCAAGTATCGTGGACCCTATGAACCACAGCTGCTACTACTCTCAAGTCGACGTGGAGGGCATACCCGTCGACGTGCATGTTCTACCGCTTCTTTTTCGAAGCTGGCCACATGGCTGGTGGAATAGTGGAGGACGATCGGATTTCCAAATTCAAGCAAATGCAACGGAAGACTCCGTCTCTGTGGGACTTGATTGGCCAACGGTCCGGGTGTCGGGCTGCTGGCCGCTTCGGGCTCGCCTGTCGGGAGATGACGAGGTTTCATGCAGCTCGGTAGAATACTAGCGAGCCAGTCACAGCTCAATGAAAACAGAATGGTAAGGCAGTCCCGGCACGTGATTTGCGTGGCTGGATTGTGCCTCCGAGGTTTCACCGGCAAAATGGAATTTCATACCTAATGTCTTCTCGCCTCCTTCTCCCGCCATCATCACATGCTTCTTGCGTGGACTGCGGTCACCGCTCACCACCGAACCTTCAGCGAAGAAAGGTTCAAAATTCCGTCTCCAGGATGGAGAAAGCCGGTGCAGTCCAGCCACTCAATTGTGGTCCCACGCCCGGCGCCGGGCCCTTTGAGCTTCCTCTCACCTGTCTCTCTCGCCTCCACGATTGCAAAGCTTTTTGCCTTCACCACGAGGAGACGCGTCTGACAAAAGGCCCGAGCCTGGATATGATCCCCATGGCGGGGGCGACGGCCGCCCACATCGGTCGATCGGGTAATGCAACCACAGTCGGATCGAGCCGGTTTGGGCCAGCACCGATTGATGGTGAGGATTGGCACATCGAGTTTTCACCACCGTTTAAGAAATCTCGACATGTCGGGCTGTGCTTCGTTATAGGGCGGTAATCTCTTTCCGAAGTCCAGTCCTTGCCAGTCTGTTCGGATGACCGCGCAACCCCTTTTTGACTTTGCATGTCTTTGACATATTCGGCTTTCCGCCACTGACGGTTGTGGCGGGGTGGCATCTCCAACGACTCGGACCAGAAGCATGGACTCTCACCTCCGTCTGTGGCGGCTGCACGGGTCGAGAGGCGAGTATAATCTGACTGACAGAAAGATGCACTGATGCACCAGCTGCCTGCCAGCCATCGGCGGCCGTGTCTGAGCATGGCTACGCGACGTCAGGGGCTGTTGTCTCAAGCAATTACATCTTGACAGATCTCTTCGTCGACGGAGATTGATGATTGACATGGGTGTTTGCCCTTGGCTTTCGTTCCGGCGAATCATTCCATGCTGGCTCAGCCATATCTCCTGATTGGACAGGGCAGACTTCAGCAAACGTCCACTTCCAGTCGTCCAGCCAACCTGTCTATCCCTGTCACAACTTATTCATCGGATCGTGGCGATCAGATGGCTAATGGTCCGGAGACAGGCTGGACGACTCTCATCTACGGTAGGAATCGGCAGTGATATTACCATAGGTAAGGATGTTATGGCAGGAGACTGTGCATTACGGGCCCTTTTGCGTTCAACCGATGCTGGGAAGAGAGGGGTGAGCATCTTTACCTGTCTTGTTGAGCCGATCATCATCGCGATCAGCCCGGACTGCATTGGTGTTTGGCCTCCGAGCTGTGTGGTTGTCCTAATCAGATGGCTAGCGATGGCTCAGCGGTTTGCGATTTGCAAGGGCACACGATAGTGACGATGCATGCTCCTCGTCTACTGCCCTCCGCTTTGCAGATATGTACTACTGTCAGTATTGCGCCGGTGGGTAACCGGGTTTGCAACTACCTTCTTTTGTTTATTTGTACTTTACTCTTCGGACAGCCGACATGTTCTCGAGCGTGGACGATTCATTTCGTTACTCGCTTTGGGTTTTCAACCCTGAGGGAATGGATATGTCTGCAAGGTAAGGGTTCTGCCCACCCAGCATCGTCCATGAGTCCAGCTGGCAATACTTTGATCGTTCCCCAGAGCCATGTTTTCTCCTCATCTCCAGCGTTCTGAGCTGTCGGCGATGTCAGTACCGTGATGAGGTTTTCCTCGACTCACTTCAGTTCACTCTTGGGCCGTCCGCGAGATGAAAACCGTGATAGGAATTCAACACAGTTCACTCTTGGGCCGTCCGCGAGATGAAAACCGTGATAGGAATTCAACACA